>NW_028261388.1:43251762-43434262 GCF_051295495.1 Thamnophis sirtalis | reverse complement strand
AGGGAACTTATTTTAGTGTATGTGCTCAAAAGCCTGATTGGGCTTATTATCTGGGGAGTCCTTATTTTTGGGGAAACATGATACTATCATATGTGGTGAACGTGTCCAAAAGCAAAAATACTGGACAAAAATATATACATGGTTGGAAAAATGGTAAAACAATATATTGATTTGAAACCAGAAATATTGTTCTTGGGCATTTTACTGGATAAGTACAAAAAAGGGAATGTATATGTGATTTTACATGTATTGACTGCAGGTAGAATTGTAGTTGCACAACAATGGAAAAGTGAAGAGATACCTACAGATGAAAATGTGATTTTAAAAAATGCCAGAATGTGCAGAAATGGGTAGGCTAACACTTACAATTAAGGAAAAGAAAGAAACTGAATACTTTTTGATCTGGGACTTATTTTACCAATGGTTAGCTGATAAAAACAAGAGTTAAAAACAGGAAAAGAATCAATGATGTAAGGGAGGTATGTTAAAATGGATAGGTAAAAATCATCATCATCGAATCAATACTAATGTAATGAACAGTTATAAATATTTTGATTACTATCTCCTAAAACTATTTGTACCCAGACAACATACTGTTTAATTGAAAATGGAATTTTTATATGTTATAAAATAAAAAACTTGCCATGAAACTATGGCTTTAACTTTTTCAGGTTAAATTAGTGTCACTATTTTGTAGAATTCAGAGGGAGATAGTAAAATAAACAAAATCATATCTCCTTAGGGAAAAAATGGCAGTACTGTAAATCTAAATTTGATTTTTTGAATTTTAAGCTTCAGAAATGTTCAGCAATAGAACACTTAAAATATTTGCTTCATTCTTCATTCTTCCCTTCCACTCCATCTTTGCCCTGCCAGACCTCTATAAATTTTTTTCCTCTCTGTCTCTGTTTCTACCAACTACTGCTATTCTTGGTTCAAGTCAGAGGTGATCAGTGGTGGGTTCCGAATGGCCCCAGCATCACCCACATGCGAGGCGTGCACATGCATTGTAGCTGGAAACTACGCTTCTGCAAGCCTCTGCGATGCTCCAGCTGCTCAGCAGAGCATCGCGCAGGCGCTGTATGCGCCATGCATGTGCACGGAAGTGCCAACGGCTTTAAAACACAGTAAGTAGCTCGGGTGGGCCCTCTGGAGCCCCGTACCAGATGGTACCTGGTGCTTCGGGCAGGCTCCGGTATGCCCGCACCGGGGCGTACTGCCTGCAACCCACCACTGGAGGTGATATTCCACTATCTGTGGGCAAACAAATTGCATGCATAGCCTTATGGAGGCTTATAGAGTGCTGCTGGGGGGAGCAAACAATGGCCCATTTTTTGCTCATATCTGCCCTCCCCAGCCCCCAGGAGCTCTCTGAAAGCCTCCATAAGGGTATACATGCCCATTTTGGAGAAGGGGCAGGGCTTTGGGAGGCAAATAATGCTGTTATACTTGTATACGATGCATCCAGATTTTCAGCCTCTTTTTTGAGGAAAAAAGGTTTGTTTTATACGTCAAAAATACGGTAAGTGAATACTATCCCTGGTTCAAGTTCATTATTACATACACAGCATATTGTCTTGTGTTGATTTACTTTTGAAGTATAATGTTATCCTATGGTAAATGCACTTTAGCCAACATTAAGTCTGTTTGTCACCTAGGATTCACTTTATAAAATTGAAAAAGCATTAAAAACTTTTTTTCTTTCACTATTCCATTATGGTATCATATAATAATAAATTCTGCTTGTAGGAAATATTTCAAAGGCTTTAGAATTCATGAAGGTCTATAAGGCAAGAAGAACAATCTACTTAATATGTTATTTAATCTCTCTTCCTTTGAGATTAACTGTTGTGGTGATCACACACTTCAGTAAAATATGACCTGACCAGAAAGATTGTTTTAATTTCTCAAGTCATTAGAGAGGAAGCTTATTGGACAGTTAGATGGATGGTCTAGAGGGATTGGTAACTAATCAAAGAATTCAAAAATAGGAATTATTCTTTCTCTGACATCTCGTCAGACATCTCTGACTACTGTCCCAGCAATAGGATAGTCCATATCATCTTTTCCTTGATACTCTGTACCTAGGCATATTTTAGATACTTATTTATTACAGAAACAATGGTATGAACCACAAAATTAAGATGTTATAGGGCATATTCAATACAGTATCCAGTCAAAACTATATTCACATTAAACTGATATGAAAATACTATTAATTCATAAAATAGACTCATACAATCATCTTCTAGTACAGGGGTGTCAAACTGGCGGCATATGGGCCAGATGGATCACGTGAAGGCCATGCCCATCCTGGCTCTGCAAAGGCAAAAAATGTCATGATACATCATGTGATGTCACATGGCACGATTGAGTTTGACACTCGTGATCTAATACCTCAAAAAATATAAATACAAGGCTGATATTGACCTTTAAATAATACCACACATTACACCACCTTCTCTATTAACCTGTCACTGCCTTAACCCAATATTCACTTCAAGATATACAGAAGATTGAAATCAGATATGGTTACTGCCAAACTTCAAAGCTCCATCTCCTAGTTTTGACTATTCCATGTTCTCACCTTGGGCCACAATATTTAATTTTCCATTAATTTTCAGAAGGAGGGAACTAGCTGGCAGTTTCCAAAAGAACAGGGAGGAAGCTTTAATTTATTTTCTCACTCCTGTCTTTTTCTCCTCTGGCTTGGCAATCTTTTAACATTGTATATAAAGTTCACAGTTCTTTCTGTCCACAATAGATTATTCTGTCTGTTGTGACTAGAGATTAAGATATCACTACTTGGGTAGATAGATGTGAGAAGGAGAAAAGTTTTTTTTTGTGCAGTCTGGCTGCTGAATTGGCTGCTTTGCTACCAGCTAGTCTACCCAATCCAAACTGGAAGCTAAGAAAACATTGAAAGTGCTGCAACATGAGGCTGGTTAGTGCTGCAACATGTGGTTGGTTACTGTTCCTTTGTGTATGTTGTAACTTGTGCAGTTCATTTTTTAACTATTTACACAATTATATGAACACTGCAATTGTATTTCATCGATTCATGTCATTGGAAAAAGTAATTTTGTCAAAATCAAATCAAAACAACATTCTATATTAACACATTCCCAGGATGACAATTCAGCCTCCATTTTAAAACTTTCTTCCTATGGGCAACTAGCCCTTTCCCACTCAACTTGATGATTGAGGCAATTATAAATATTTACTCAGTTTGTTCAAATGGTCCTCTTCCTTCTCCGGGTGCCATCACCTGCACAATGTTGCCTGGCGGCTCCTCGGAGAAGAGCCTTCTCTGTAGCTGCCCCGGCCCTCTGGAACGACCTACCCCCTGAAATCCAGACCCTCCCCACTCTCTCGGCCTTCCAAAAGTCTATTAAGACCTGGCTGTTCCGGCAGGCCTGGGGCTGCTGATCTTGATTGACCTTCAGCCCCACTAAGATCGAGTGCATGTTGTTGTCTTTTTTTTAATTTATTCTGTCTTATATTTTAAATTTTTAATATCTTCTTTTTTTAACTGTTTTTATGTAAGCCGCCTGGAGTCCTCCGGGATTGGGAGGCATACAAATCCATTAAAATTGAAATTAAATTGAAATTGAATTCCTAAAAAAAACATTAGTATAATCATTGAGAAAAATAATTCATTAAATGCTAGCTAAATGTAAGCACATACAATTGCATTTAAGTGTTATTTTTCAAAGAATAAAAGTTGTTAACAAGCTCAAACTTGCTATATACATGTAGGCTTCACTCCATAAAAGTAATTGGGATTGGAACTTCTGTCACTAAATCATAGGGTGATAGGGTCATAAAGCACAACATCATGTGACTATACTGTTCTGTAACCTAAATTCTAGCATTTCTGGTTTCTATTGTTAAAATGAATCCCATGCCATTGTTAAATGAAGACGTCATATGGTTCTTCACCATTTGTGACCTCTGCTGGCTTCCTGTTGACTTTGCTTGTAGGAAGTCAGCAAAGAAAGTCACAAATGGCAGTCATGTGACTGTAGAACTCTGTGACATAATTTTGAATTGAATGCTAAGCACCTGGATTGTAATTACATGACCACAAGGACACTGTAACCAACATTAAAACTAAATGGTACCAGTTATATGGTACCATTCATTAGGCCTAATCATAGGTGCGAAGGGTCATTGAATGAGTGGTTGTTAAATGATATGATATGATGATGATATGATATGATAAATTTATTTATAGGCCGCCCTTTTCCCTGAGGGGACTCAGGGCGGCTTACAACGTATAGGGAAGGGGGTACACACAATGACGTATAAAAACAGTACATAATTAAAATAGAAGCAACATTCATTCACCATTCGGGAGGGGACGGATTATAATCTTTAACCCCAGGCCTGACGGGATAGCCAGATCTTGAGGGCTGTGCGGAAGGTCTGGAGGGTGGTGAGGGTACAAATCTCCACGGGGAGATCGTTCCAAAGGGTCGGAGCTACTACTGAAAAGGCTCTCCTCCGCGTAGTTGCCAGTCGACACTGACTGGCGGATGGAACTCGGAGGAGGCCTAATCTGTGTGATCTAATAGGTCGTAGGGAGGTAATTGGCAGGAGGCGGTCTCTCAAGTACCCAGATCCACTACCATGGAGGGCTTTATAGGTGGTAAGTAGCACCTTGAAGCGCACCCGGAGATCAACAGGTAGCCAGCGCAGCTCGCGGAGGATAGGTGTTATGTGGGCGAACCAAGGTGCACCCACAATCACTCGCGCAGCCGCATTCTGTACTAGTTGAAGTCGCCGGATGCTGTTCAAGGGCAGCCCCATGTAGAGCACGTTGCAGTATTCCAGCCTAGAGGTCACAAGGGCACGAGTGACTGTTGTGAGAGCCTCCCGGTTCAGGTAGGGTCGCAACTGGCGCACCAGGCGAACCTGGGCAAATGCTCCCCTGGTCCCAGCCGACAGATGATGATCAAAGGTCAGCTGTGGATCCAGGAGGACTCCCAAGTTGCGAACCGTGTCTGAGGGGTGTAATATTTGGCCCCCCAGCCTGAGTGATGGAACACTAGCCAAATTATTGGGAGGGAAACACAACAGCCACTCGGTCTTTTCCGGGTTGAGTACAAGCTTGTTAGCCCTCATCCAGTCCCTAACGGCTTCAAGGCCACGGCTCATCACGTCCATGAGAACCAATAGTGATTTAGGACAATATGGACAAAAGGGTTGTAAACACATCATTTCTAAACACATCATTTGATTAATTCATTGCAACTATCCTAATACAGTTGAAACTTACATTTTACTGTATGACTATAAGGAATTGTATTATGAATATTTATCTCAGAAATTGAATGACACTAACACATCATAAATTTAAACTAACTCTTCTAAACCTTAAACTGATGAAAGATATTGCTATTAACTTCTGTTTTAGCATTTAGAATTATTTTAGATAATATATAAAAATTAGCTCAGCAATGGATTCAAGATTTTTTAAATATGGTTTTTATATCTTTTTAACATTGTGTGGTTTCTATGTTTTTTAACTTGTTGTATGCTACCCCAGTGATGTGTGTGAGATGAGTAGCTACATACATCTAAACAATATCGAAATAACAATACATAAAAAATCTCATTTGTTTTGTTACTGGAAAGATACAGGTTGACAATGAAAGTTGATAATAAAAAATAGTTGATTTTGGTGATTAATAAGTAGGAATTTTGTAACTCTTAGATTGTTTTAGATTGTTATCAAATGTTTACTCACTAACAATTAATTAACCATAGTAATAATAATGAAATGATAATGGATACAGCGTAATGATATATACATGTATTGGCAATCTAGTAAAAGAAATTTGGATATAAATTGTAAATTGTGACTTGGGAAAAAGACCTATATTATTTAGAGTTTGTTATAAAGATGCAAGGTTTTTTTCGGGGGGGGGGCTCTGATGAGAGGAGATGGGGCAAAAATAGTAAAATATTTTTAGCCAATTATAATAACAAGGAAATGTTAATGGACATTGTTTAACAATATATACATGCTATGGTATTGGCAAAAGTAACTTGGATATAAATTCTAAATAGTGAGTCTGAAAAAAAGGGGGGAAAGGTTTAGAAACTTTATTAATTTTTTATTTAAAAGATGTTATAAAGGTGTAATGTTATTGGAGGATTTCTTGAAATAGCTAATGAATGCCATTATGTGGTTGTGTCTTTAAGTATGAATGATTTGAGGTAAAAGCATGTTCAAATAATTGTAGTGAAATGAGAATTGTGGTACATTAATAGTAAGATATACAAAGATTTTTGATTTAAAGTGCATAATCTAACATGAACTGTAAGTAATGACTGTGGAAGAAATGCATGAAAATTATCTGTACCCAATCGACACACTTTCTACAAGATGTAATGAAAGATGATTCTTTTTTGTGTTTTTGTTCAATTAAAATTTTTTAAAAAATAAAAAAAATCTCATTTACAATGAAAATGTAAATTAAGCAAAAAATGTCAAATCATACATGAGAAGGCTTTCATGCATTTTATTGATGATTTAATAAGAAAGATTTAAAGTGCTTTCTTCCATTACTAAGCCATTCATGTAACCTGTTAACTTTCTGTGTAATTTCATTTTTTCTATATAATTTCAAAAAATCAAATTCAAAAAGCAATACCAGGTATATAAATTTACATTTGTCTTTGAATTCCTTAATGATAAGGAATACAAACTCATTTTAAATGTGTAGACATAACTGCCTCCTAAATATTTTTTTTTAATGATATAAATGTGAGCATTATATTTTAATGTTTTTTTCTACCTGAAGTTTAAAGAAGTGTCAACTCTATTTCAAGACTACCCAATTTTCACCTTTCTCTCATTACAAATATAATGGAGGGAAGAAAACAAGAGGTTCTTTGTTTGTGTACATTAGCTCAAAGCTGTAAAAGTCGTTCAGTGGAACTTTACTATGTTTTCACCTTTCTTTGCTTGTAACAACATTCTAGTCTCTAAAATTACATGGAGTGCAGCCAGACTAAGGTAATCACCCTTCACTCTTGATTCATGAGCTAGGAGAAACTGCTTTCTTTGTATTACAAGTAAAGAGGTAATTTCCTCAATTTATTACTTTTCTTCTTTTAAAAATAAATCTGGTAAAGGAAAAAAGATATTACATATACTGTACATCCTGAAAACTAAAAATTGTCCTAACCAACATTCCCATTTCCCCAGATAATTCATATAAGAAACAAAGTAATGGCATTAATATTAAGCAAAACAACAACAACCCACTGCTATCAGCTAAGAATCATTTTAGTAAAGGAATGTTTACTATAAAAATATTTTGATACATTTTATGCATCATATTTCTAACCCACTATTAATGTATGGAACACTTTCCTCCATTTTTATTCGCAAAAATTCTGGTTTGGCTAAAATAGAGTGACACATTAAAGCCCTTCAGTAATCTTACTTATCTAGATGTGATTTGGACATCTACAGAATAAGTTAAAAAAAATTTTTATCAGTTTACCGACAATTTATTTGGTAACAAATTTATCTGTGTATTCCCACAATGAAGTTGGAATATTTTTAAAAATTAGATAGTATTAATAAATTTTTAAAAAGCCTTTTGACATGGAACATAAAAACAAACAATTGTTTGTAATTCTACTTTACTAATCTACTCTTTGTACTGAAATTTGTTAAAAACAGGATAGTAACCCATATTCACTATAACTATATGGAAAGATTATATGGAACCCAGATACATTAGGACAGAATATTGAGTTCAAAACCTTATTTGTCTATATGAATTTAATTGTCTGCATAAACATAATCCTTTTCCAGACTCTTTCTCAAATGCAATATCATTACCATACAGTATTTTTCAAGAAGTCACAAATTGGTTCTAGTTCAAGGAACTGAATTTAAATGTTTAACCCTACTCAATGGCCTGTTTACAACTTCAAGATTAGGATAAATCTTGGCATTGCCTCTAAAAATTCACAATAACAGAGACTTACATTATATATTTAGATTAGCTGTATACATTTTACAAATAGCTATTCTGGCCACAAGTCTCAAATGTATTTAAAAGAACCTTCTTTCTTTCCTTCCTTCCTTCCTTCCTTCCTTCCTTCCTTCCTTCCTTCCTTCCTTCCTTCCTCCCTCCCTCCCTCCCTCCCTCCCCTTCCTTCCTTCTTTCCTTCGTCTGTTCCTATATTTTTTTGTACAGATAGCTCTGATATTTATTACTGTGATGTGGTGGAGCAATTTTCCCAGTTTGGGAGTCACAGTCCCATGTGCTTATACTACCACTGGATCCACTTTGACCTTTACTTTCCAAATCCTTTCTAACAATAGCACCTAGCAATAGCACTTAGACTTATAGACCACTTCGTAGTGCTTTTACAGCTCTCTCTAAGCAGTTTACAGAGTCATTTATTGCTCCCAACAATCTGGCTCCTCATTTTACCGACCTCGGAAGGATGGAAGGCTGAGTCAAACTCAGTTCTAGTTCCTCTTTCAGGCCCTCACACTCTTTTCTGATGTTACCAGCACTTGGCACTGCTACATCTATTACCACCACTGTATTTTGTTCCTTGTCTACTACCAAATGCCTGCTTGATTGGTCAGTACCTGCCTGTCCATCTGGATCTGGAAGTGTCACAGGATCTTAGCCTTCTTACTCTCCATGAACTTCTGTGGATTCTCCTATCCGGACTTGGGAGGGTATAACCTGTACACTGTGCAAATATTCCTGTAAGCAATGCCAACTGGTTAGTTATGCCTTTCAATGTATGAGGTTCTTGCCTGAATTTTCCACTCTGCCTCTATGTGTTAGACATTTCTGAGGCCTCTCTGAATAGCCAAAATTTTGAGTCCTGTCTAGCATGGGTCTACCATGATTCTGTACAGGTGGCAGGCACAAGATGTGCTTCTATTGTCAGTACCTCACTGTTGTCTTCTAGTCCAGCTTTTTCCAGTCACTGGTAGGATTTTGCAATGTCTGTCACCTCAGCTACCTGTTTATAGTACATTCCATGCAGGATCTTGTCTTGACATTGTACTTCCTCTACTTGATCTTCCTGCCTCAGACATTCTCCCAGCAGCTCATCTTTGGTTACCATCTTTATTGATGAACTCCTGGAAGCTCTAGGTTTCCTCCATAGCAATGTCATCCATCCTCTTTCCAACTGGTGTACAAACTGGGTGGAAAACTCCATGCATTATGATGAACTCCCAGGACAATTTTTAGGTCCTTCTTTGTCCAGCTCACTATATTGACAGAATATCTAATGACTGGCAGGGCATTATGGTGATTATGTGGATATTTTTATTTCCATTGAGTAAGCTCTTCAATAAATGTCTTTTCCTTTGGTGGTACATGGATACTGTTGACTTCCTTGCTTTATTGTGTTTCCCATCCCACCTTGGATTACAAGCTACTTGCAGCTGGCCTGTATGTCTGCTAATTCCACTTTCGTCAGTCTTAACTACTTTCTCCCTCTTGACGACTATATGGCCACACTTATCCAGTCAAAATGATGTTCTAATGTCCTCGCTATATGTCAGGTGGATCAGCATGTCAATATCTCTTTCACTCTTTGTATTCAGCTTGATGTCATCCATATAGCGAGGTGCTGGTGGTATTTCACTCTTGAATTTGTATCCATATCCAGTTCTTGTGATTATTTGGCTAAGGGGTTAAAGCCTATGCAGACAACAGCAGAAGTGTACATGATCTATATCTAAAGCATTTTTACTGCTAAAGATTCAGTGCTTATTTTCATTTCTAGGATGCATTCAGGTATAAAGCTTGGTCAATACACCAACTTTTCAAGCTGTATTTGTTTTGCTCAACCAAGAAAGCAAACCTAAACAACAATTTCCCTTGAGCTTATAATGAACTACCAACAAAAGCTTCTCCCCCTGGAATGGAGTTCTTCAACAATTAAGATGTGAATAAACAACTACCTGTTCAAAGCTGTACATCTTACAAGATACATTTCTATAAAAATTAAGTAAACTGTAACATAACTTTAGAAACCTGTTCAATCCTTGTTAAAGGTTTAAGTGTTTCACAAACAAATGTAAATGTTTTTGTACTAATAAGATAATACAATTGTAATTTTTGAAAATAAGGTTTTATTCCATGATTCCTATCCCTTGCAGGTTTTACTTACTTGTAACTATGGATCCTTTTAATTACTTTCTTAGCTTTATGTACTTTTCATGTTACTTTTGCTAGATGGAAAATTATCTGCATCCTTTTAAATATTGTTCACAGGAGCTAGATTTTAAGTATGGTAGAAGTCTGAAATATCAGTTTTGTACTAGAAAATAAAATCTGTTAATATACTATCTCCTCCAGATAACACATATTATTTGGGAGAAACCAAAAAAAAAATTGTAGCTATTTTCTCTCTTTTCAACCTTCTTCAGTAAATTGTCAGCTTTAAAACATAAAACATGTACCTTCAAATACTAAATACATAAGTAGAGATAATACTAAATATATATGGCTGAACACTAACTCTTTTAAAAATAAATAAATACATTGTGCCTCACCCTATCCCTCCAAAACATATTTCAACTTACACAGGCTTCTATTTAAAATTTTCTATATTGTAGCTTTTCAAAAGTGGAAAGGAGAATTATTACTTTGAGGCTTTTGCAGCAAGCTTTAACAAGTATAACACACAAGACTAGTTACAGCAGATGTCTGGGTGGAGTAGACAAACCTCAGAAATGCTGTACATTGAGCCAGAAGTTAATATTTGTGCCAACATTCTCATCATATGCCCATCACATGCATTTTTAAAGAGCAACAACATATGCCATGTTCGATTTTAGGAAAAGAAACTGTATCAAACAAATTCTGCATTTAATTGGCAGGCATAAAACAAACATTCATGAATTAGATGTTGATTGAAAGTCAAACTACTCAAGTAATGAACACTGTGAAGATGCAATGAAATGGCTGAGTTAAAAAGTTGGCCTGCATACATGATGATAAATGAAGCTGCTGTGTGGGATGTTTTAATAACATGGAAATAACTTCTCATACTTTCTACACTTATACTCTAGGACTTATTTTGGTGATACAAATCATATAAACAAACCATTAGTGAGTGATAGGCCATTATATAGTGTAGCCTAAATGCAGCAAAACAGTTTTTTCATTGTAAATTTGTGATGGGATCCATCTATAAATCTGTGATGCCAATGAAGATCTCCATCTATTAATGGTGATATAGCTCTTTTTCTCAACTTCCTTCATGTCATTTTAATTAGTTAAGCCTCTTTCAAATAGAAAGTATGTGCTTTGTTAGAAAATTTTGAAGAGCATACTGGAAGTTCCAGGATTGGATCTTGAGATTAGTAAATATGGTCCAGCTTTAAGATTACATTGAATAAGCTTACACTTCCACTCCAGATCAATGTGATTAAAGGAACTGCTCATATCTTGATATCTGAGAAATCCTGAGGCAGTATTACATAACAATTATATGACTTCATACATGTTTGAAAATTATACCGAGTTCTCATCAAGTTTCTCATAAACATAAGAAAACAATGACAATGCCTCAACATTTAATTCTGCGCCTTGTCTTCAATATTTTAATTAACTAATGAATAAGTAGGAAAAAAACCCTTCCAAATACAGATGATACAAATACAAAATTGCTTAGGACATCCAAAATCCTGAAATACATTGAAAAATTAGTAAAATCATGATAAAACTAATAACAGCAAATTAAAATGTAAACAAATGGGAAGTTCTTCACATAGAAAATAAAAATTGTGTACTAGGTCCAATTCTGAACACTACCCTTTAAGGGAGATTCTGAAAAATTGGTTAAGTTTCAGAAAAGAAGAAGAAAGGGTCAGAAGCTAAACTCATATAGTGAATTAAGAGAGTAATATGATTGCATTTTCAAGTTCGTAAAACAATTGTCACATAGAATAACAAAAACAAAACAAAACTGTTCTCCATCATTCCAGAGAGCAGGGCATGAAATAAGATATGCTACATGAAGGCAGAATGTTATTGAATGTGGTAGATAAGGTCTTTATAAAGAATAATAACTGAAAAGTAGAACCAAAGAAATGCTGGCCTCCACATGTTTATGTTAATGGGACATGATTGTGACTTCCTTCACTGAAACATAGGTAAGACTTGATAGCCTAAATAACTGCCTACAATTACATAATTTTCAGATTTTATGAAAAATGAAAGTGAATGTTTATCTCAAACATTCTGAGGAATAATCAATGTATACCCAACTATAGAATAAAATAATGTGTTTGTTTATATCTTTGAGTCAAAGTCAAGCTAGGTCATTCCTAAGGTGAAAGTAATTCACAGCTTTTTAGCAATAGCAAAAGCAGTTAGACTTACATACCGCTTCATAGGGCTTTCAGCCCTCTCTAAGCGGTTTACAGAGTCAGCATATCGCCCCCACAGTCTGGGTCCTCATTTTACCCACCTCGGGAGGATGGAAGGCTGATCAACCCTGAGCCGGTGAGATTTGAACAGCCGAACTGCAGATAACAGTCAGCTGAAATGGCTGCAGTACAGCACTCTAACCACTGCGCCACCTCGGCTCTTAGTTTTGTGCCTTAATCATTACACCAATTTGACCCCCATTTAAATAGAATTTAATATATTTTAAGCATGATTATAATAGCAAAAGAATATTTTTAATACATTGTGAACACAATTGTGATTTTTAAATTAAGCAAAAGAAGCCAGAGGCTAAATTTACAACATGTTTGGATTTAGGTTCAATGCTTATGTTGTATTAAATTAAAAGCAAAAGGAAATCAAGAAAGGGGAAGTGGGAATGAGGAATCCTTTGGCACACTGTAATATTCTTTGAACTGTAAAATCACAATTTATGCCAAATAATATCTTCTTAAGGTTCTTTCAGCATCTCTAACTCCCATACAGGAATATGAGCTTGCTTATAACGTATTTATGATGAGGCCCAATTATAACACTGGCAAAAAAGCCCTTTTGTTCTTGAGTGTTCCACAAACCATTGGTAAAGGCATAGTTGCATTAAGCTTTGAATACGTTTATTTATTAAATTAATATGCCACCTCTCTCACTATCAAGTAACTCTGGATAATTATATATTAATTTTTATTGCAATTTCCAATTTTGCCTTTCACCTTTATATTTTAGTTTGATGCAAGTTTCATTTCATTAAATCTATCTATAGATTGTCTTAGATACACATTAGGTGTAAAAGCATTCTGTATATTTTTAAAAAGCCTATAGAATGAACAACCAGTGATATGCCTAAAATGTGATTAGGCAACACACACCTAATTCTAAAACCAAATTAAACTCTTTCAAGTTTTCACAAAAGTCTTTGATAAAAAAATATATAAATCCTTACCCAGGGCTCATCCGTTCCCTCCCTCCTGCTGAAAGCTTGACAAAAAACAGAAGTACAATTATATTACCATTGTAATTCCATGCTAACAGCAAAATGAGATCATCTTCATTTCAAGTTTTTAAAATATTGAATAAGTGTGAATTTCCCCCATGCATAAAACTAGACATCAAAAGGAAATTCAGAGTAAACACAATAATATGTTTTGCTACTCAGTTTTGGGTTTTTTTGCAACTTCACAGGGGAAAGAGGAAATGAATATTAGTCATCAGCATAATCTGGGTATATTTGTTGTCTTATTTTAATTTAAATTCTTTTCTTGCCACAAATAGAAACTAATATTTTTAATGTTATAGATTAAAGATTAATTATAGAAGACTACTTGTATATAATCAAAATACTGGCATCTGCCATAATGATGCTTTCCATTCAACTAGATATTTCCTTATCAATTTACAATTCTTACTGCTTTAATAGACACATCATAAGATTGACTCAAACTTCCCAAAATAGGAAATTCCTTTAAACATTTTGAAGTGATTTCCACCCTACAATCAACAAACTGGTAAAAAACACACCCACAGCAGGCATCCAGCTTGTAATGAAGAGATGATAGTCCACATATTACAGATTATAAAATTTTGGTGTCTTTCTGAATTTCAATAAAGTACCTATTAAAAGCAGTTTAATGTGCCCATGAACTAAAGAAACAGTTCTTAAACATACTTGAAGACAACATAAGCACTCTGCCATTATTGCGACTAAAATTGTATTAGTTCATTTCCTAGTGAAAAGGCTGTTCATGAAAAAAAAGAAAAATACTCCCCCAAAACCTAGGAAAGAGTTCAAAGTTCCTGACCAGTATATTTTAATGCAATATTGATGGCTATCTAAGAACTGAAAACTTAATGTTTTATACTTACTATCTTCATATGATTCCGACATGCATGCTAAAAATAGAATGGTAAAGCTGATATATGTGGCTAACGTTAATGCTAAATTATTGTAGTATCAAATCAAACAATAATTTAGTATTAACATCCACTTATACTTGATACAGACCTTATTGCTATATAATTGTTATTATATTACGTAATTCTGCATGCGTTCTGGAATGATGTCTTCCCAGGATCCAAACAGCCGCCACTTTATAGATATTCAGGAAAGACTGTAACCTGGCTATTTGCTCACTGTCTTGGAATACAGTGAATGATCATCTACTGTGCATAATGTTTTGGTTTGTTTTTTTGTACTGCTACTATATGATTATATATTAATTTTTGCCTTTTTCCGTATTTTGTCTTTTATGTTATTCTGTTGTTGCAAACTGTCCAAAGTCAATATCCAAAGAGAATGAATGAATATATTAGATTTAACATTCCATTTAAAGCAGCAGATTAAACTCAGAATAATTTGCTTATTGAATATGAGACAGTAGTTTAAGCACTTTCCCTGTATACAAGTATACTGAACTGTACAATGGAAGGACACTTACCAGTTTTATACAGGTGCGCTCTGCTCAAAAATTGCAAAGTAACCCAATGGTCCATGAGGTGGGACAAATGACAAAATGAGTGACACAGCATCCTCATTCAAAACCTATTCATTTTGTCCTTCCATCATTAGATTTGTCTACTAACTAAATAGCCCTAAGGTCACTATCATATAGGGATTTTTTCTTCCATGCTAGAAGGACATCTAAACAGGAAACGTGTCATTACTACTTTTACTCACAGTAAGAATTGTTTATATTGTAATTGGCTGATATAAGCATAGATAGAAGAATCATATACTGTATTCTTGGTGCTCTCTGGTTGTTTTCTTGCAAATGTTTCATTACCCAAACGATCTAACTATCTAGTTTGGGTAATGGAATGTCTGTAAGAAAACAGCCAAGCTCAGAGAACACCAAGGACACATCATTTCAACCCTGAGAAACAAAAATTTTCCTTTATTGAAATCATATGTTGTTTTCACATCAAAATAGATTTACAATTTATCTTCAGGAATAATATTTATTTACAATAAATTTCTCTATTCTGTAAGTTTTACCCCAGATTAGGGTAAAATACCACAGTTTAAAGATGTGGAAACAGGTGTGAGTTTCCATAAACCAAAGTCAACTTTTGATTTATTGGGTGTGTACTGAGGAACCCAGCAGGTGTAGGAGCTTAACCAATATGATATATTTCACAGTGAAGTTGCATAAGTTGAAACAAAAGAGACAAAACAGATGTATAAATGGACTAGCACGTTCTCAGTATGAAAAAATATACAAGCAGCGATATTCACTCGATTAAGATAAACTGTTTTATATCATAGTTGATTCAGGATGATTTAGTTATCTTACTCATAGTTAAAAGGTGTGTTGTTTCTAGTTATCAACCTATCCATTCCTAATGTAAACTTAAAAAATAGGTTACAATATAAGCACCTCTCTCTCTCTCTCTCTCTCTCTCTCACACACACACACACACACACACACACACAAACACACACCGTATATAGACACAAAAGAAAAACACACACATTCAGAATAAGCAGTAATACTTATATTTTGAACTCATAGAGTTGCAGTTGTCTAGATATGATTATGGACTACTTAACCACTAAAAGGCATCATGCATAAAACTGTTGCCCTTTGAAGCAAATGAATGTTGTAAACAATTTATATTTTAACATTGTTAGTTAATGACACATGGGGAAAACCAAGGTTTCTTCTACTTTATTTAGGACCTAATTAGGTATGTTTATGTTTCCGCTACTTTATAGCAATTTATTTATATGTATTGATTCAGAAAAAAACTATTCTTATGCTTGAGACAAAATAATGCTATTAGAATCATGATTTGATTAAATTGCAAAATTAGATATATTATAACTATTTTCCTTCCTTCTGGTATAAAAAATAATAGCTGAATTAGGGTATATTTTAATGCATATTTCCTATCATAATGTTAAAATGGAATGATAGATAGATAGATATTTTTAAATGTTTTTAATTTACCATGGTTCCAATCAACGATTTTAAAATGATGGCTCTTGATTTGCATTCTTTACTAGGATAATAATGCTAATTGTGTAATTAGCAAAACACAGGCAAAAACTTTTTTTGTCCTGGGACAATTAAGGATAAAAAAGATTAAAGGATTGTTTACAGCAACAAAAAATGTTAACACACATTTAAACTTATACACTTCATTTACATCTCTTCACTGACAGATTTTTTTTTAGAAGAGAATAGAATAGAATCCAGTAAAGATAAACATAATAAGGTATAACTACAAGAATTATCAAGGGTAATTATGTCAGTCATAGATTTTCAATTAGCAGGAATATTTAAACTTGCTCACCTATCCTAATTGAAAAACAATATTTAAGTAGTATTTTTTCCTATAACACTTTGTGAAGCACAGTATTAAGATAGGGATTTCAATCTCAGGATCACCACCCCAGGTAATTATGGGAAATACATAGGGCATTTTACTGTCAAAATCTTGTTTAGTGTTTGCTTCATATTAAAATTGCAGAAGTGTGGAACTACATCATGTGTCTTTGGTACCACAAAGTTTGTGAATGCATGCAATCTATAGATTCAAATGCAATTATTAAAAACTCAATGTATATAATCTTGACCAATTATAATTCCAAAGAAATCATCAATTTACTTATAGAGTTACACAAATATGCTAGTAAAGAATTCAGGATATCTTGTTAAGGATACTGACAAACAAATACTGTTAAAATGCTTTGTTTCTATTATTTATCTACATAATAATTTAAATCAATAATATTTTGTTTTATATGTTCAAACCTGACATTCAGTTTTCTCCTAGGTAATATTACAGTTGAGGTAAATAATAAAATATATGGATATGTTGCTTGAAAATCTATGTATAGTTGATCTTGCTGAGATAACTTTTACCATGATATTCTAGAAACAGCCCCCTCCTCTTCATCTGTACTGCATGCAATTCTCACTAGGAATAAATTCCACTGAGTTCCAGTACGAATGTAATAAACTCCATATATTTTATCATTTACCTCAAGTTGTATTGGGTTAAAATTACATCACAATTTTACCCAAATAATTTTCAGTATGGTCTAATTTTATCCATAACAAAGGTAAATCAGAAATGAAAATTTAAAAAATGGTAAATTATCCAACATTTAGATTTTGAGCGTTTACTATAAGGGAACTACAGGATAAATATAAACCTTTCAGTTATCCATTGGTTAGGAAAGTTCATAGATTCTATCCATGATCCTAAGCTATCTATACATTCCCCTAGCTATAACAATCTATATTTTGAAACACATAAGAAAAAGCAAATGTCATCATAATATCTCATAAAATTTCTATAAAAAAGGATTTAAAAACTGGAAAGCTTTCTAAAATTAAACAACTATGCCACTTTGATGCAAGACTATATTGTCTACAGAATTTCAAATGCTGATCAACTCTTTAAAAATAAAAATGATTAATAACCTAGGATCTTTATATCTTTTTAATGAAACTTTTTATTCTTTACTGTATTTTATTTGTAATTCACATAAGAACGAACCTGAAAAAAGGCAAAAAAGACCCAAACCCTGATCACAAAGAGACTTGATTATCATTTAAACTGTCCCATCTGAATCAAAGAGCCAAGCCAATCTACTTTTTCTTTGGGTCTGATTATTTATATTCAACTTTGCAGTAAAAAAAACATTCCATTAAATAATGGAAATTCCCTAAGCTACGTTACTCAAAAATTTAAGGGAAAAGAAAGATTCAACTAGTCACCTGTCCTGTTCTTACATAGCAGCAGCCAGCTGCCCCACAAAACAGTAACTATATCCTATGGGTTATTTTCTATTTTGTATGTGAGAAATGGTTCATTTTCTCTCTAGACTGTTCTCATATTTGATCAAGGGAATAGCTTTTATGGGATTATAACAATTCTTTTATCATCAAACTAAATTATTTAGCACTTGTCAGGCTGCCAGACAGAGGCAGAAATCTATGGGAGGATCATCCTGCAGAGGTATAAAATAATAAGCTTTAAATCTATGCAGAGTCACAATACTTCAGGAAATTTATTTAGATTTTTTAAATCCAGCTTTTATTGTTTTTATATGTACGGTAACTCAAAGCAGAAAACATACCCAATACTCACCTTTTCCTATTTCTCACAACATCCACTTTGTTAAATGAGTTGGGCAGAGAGAGTGAGTGAATGAATGAGTGAGTGATTGGCCAGCCACAAAGTTACTCGGCCAGCTTTCATGTGTAAGGAGGACTAGAACTCACTTTCCAGGTTTCTAACCTGGTGCCTTGATTACTACACTATGGTGATACATACAAGAATTAAGATTCTGACTATCCATACACTAGGCCATTTCATATATTCTTTCAAAATAACTGCACACCTACATGCTAAATTTTCACAAAGTTTCCAATTTGCTTAAAAGAAGATATTCCTGCACAGATATAAAAGAATAAGCTTTACATCTATGCAGAGTTACAATACTTACAGACAAACTTATTAATGTACACATGGTTCTATGAATACTCACAGCCTATGTTGCAAAGATGGATTTGATTCCAAGCACAAATTCTTTAGAAATCCCACTTCTTTCAAGTGCTGGTAATTCACAATCAAGCTGCTGTAGGACTGAATTATCCTTTTACCTGGCAGTAAACTA
The DNA here is from genome assembly GCF_051295495.1 of Thamnophis sirtalis. NCBI lineage: Eukaryota > Metazoa > Chordata > Lepidosauria > Squamata > Natricidae > Thamnophis > Thamnophis sirtalis. Next base: position 43,415,176 of record NW_028261388.1, on the reverse strand, counting down.
AATTAATGTAATTAAACTTGCACCCATATAAATATTATTGTATCTACACACACACACACATACACACACACACACAGAGAGAGAGAGAGAGAGAGAGAGAGAGAGAGAGTGAGTGAGGTCACTTATCTTCATCCATGACAAAAATCCTGTTGACTGCCTCCAGCAATTTAACAGTCAATAAAGATGTATTTAAAAATTGTCTTTCAACATTGTTTCCTTTCCACTTTAAAATTTCTGAATCCAATTTACAGCTATTTACATCATACCAGCAGGGAAAAGAGTTGTAAGGTTTTTATGCCTACTTTAATTATAGCTTTTGAATTCATAACCGTGCCTTTACCAATCAGAGTCACTGATGTAAGCAAGATGGAGGTGGTGAATACACACCAACTTTTTATTCCTCTGCAGAAAGTGTGTTTTAAACATTACTATATACATTCCTATAATAGAAGTCCTGATTAAATAGCTACAGGATAAGACAGAAGCACTAAAATCCTGAAGACTTTTCCAATCAAGAATATAGGCCTAGAACTTAGCCAACCTCTTAGAAGCTTATTTAGTATCCAGATTGGGCTGCCCAGTGCAAAGGCATCAAACCAGTTCTTTTGGTACCAAATGCCTACCTTTATTTCCAAACATGGGTAAAAACCAGACCATGTGCCTACCTATGTGGGTTGGGAAGGAAAGGAAAGAAGATAGTTACCCCAGTAGACTTAAAGTTATCTCAATCAGGAAAAAGTGAGAAGATGGTGGAGAATTGAAGTTGCATAGTTCATATAACAATGTTAAAACTTTAAAATGCTCACTATTGGACAATCTGAAGATTACAATGAAATACTTTCATAAATCACCCATTGTTTCCAGATTCAAAAACTTGCATCAGGTTCTACTTATAATATTACTACGAATCAAAGTGTTTCATATTGCCTGATTTCTCCTAATTGAAAACAGGCAGGCAAAAACTTAACATGTGGAGTATTAAAAATAATCGTGCAGGGAGCAGGATTACCTGAAGAAAGACATATCAATCCAAAGAGATAGACATGAAACATTGTCTCCAGGTGGTGGAGCCTCTCGATAGTCTCATGCCAAACAGGAAAGCTGATAGTAAAGGGGTAGAGGGAAGACTTCTCCAAAAGCTTCCAACACTTTCCAATTTGTAAATCCAAAATCAGCTTAATGTAAAAGCAGCGGTGTCCTAAATCATCCCTAAATCGATTGAAGAGAATTGTCCCGGCTTCTCAACTGGAGCCTCTATTGTCAGAACGGCGAAGAAAGAAAGAGTTCAGCAGCCCAAAAGCTTTGTTTTCCTTTTCCTCCAGGTTATCCCAAAAGGGGCTTCCCTGGCCGCCCTGCGGGACCATCCGACAGAAAGCGAAAGACAAAAAGCTTCGCGGTTGCTTCCCCTCGCTCCGCTGGAAGAACCGAAAGCCAGCCGGATCACTAGCGGCCCTGAGTGCGGTGCCAGTCCCCGCGGTCTTTCCACGGGACACTCAGAAAACGGGTAGCAGAGACCGGTCCGCGGCCACGGCCGCTACTGGCGGAGAGTTGCTGGCTGTGCTGCTGGGCGAGCGCACGGCGGAAAGGACACGCGTTGCAAGCGTTGCTCTAGCAGAGCAGGAGCGATCGCGGTGGGTCCCATCACTTGAGGCAAAGAGCCTGGACCGCGAAACAAAGCAGCTTCATAGCAGCCACAACGTCGGAGCTGGTCCTCGAGTCCGCCACCATTTAGGTCCAGCCACTCGTTGGAGCGAAGAGCCTGTCCAGGACTCTCCTTCTTGTTACTCAACCGAAGATGGACACAAAAGCGAGAGACAGCCCAGACAAAACTTCCAAGAGCCGCCGCCTTTCCCTCCTCCTCCTCCTCCTCCTCTTCGTTTTCAAGCCAGCCCCTGGCAGAGAAAGAATGTAGTTCCACACCGCCACTCTGAGGGGCCTGGTGGAAACCTTTCTACGCTTTAAGTTTCAGGCATCACGTTAAGGCATGCATGCGGCGAAGAGCCCAGTGGTTCCTCCTGCCTTGCTGCGTGCAGGTCTAAGATTGCTTCGGGACACCTTAAAGGCACCGTACTTCCCGAACTCTCCCGAAATACATTTCAAACACTTTGAATGATGCAGTATTTCTCCCCCTCCGTTTATTACGATGTGATAAAGCCCACCTAATCGGAAGACGAAGGGTTAAAAACTTTCTTTTTCTGTAATTGGATAACAAAGGGCTACACGTTTGGGGATACCTCGACTGGCTCGGAAGAAACCATTTTTTGTACTATTATTTCCCCGGTGCTGTACTGTAAATGGAACATCCCAGTTTAGGAGTTCAAAAAATCCACCCGGGTAAAAGTTGTAACCCTTTAATTATTTTTCAAAGCTGAATTTGAACACACACACACACACATACACACACAGAGAGAGAGAGCAACATCGCGATCTGGATTAATAAAGAGCAAGAAAAGGGAGACCTCTACCGTATTAGAATAGGTTTTTAACCAGAGGCATAAATCTTTTAAAAACAAGAAAACAATCAAAAATAAAGGCAAGATATGTTGTTATGAAACTTAAAAGTTTTATACTTCACCCTCAACAGTTCAATCATAGAAACATTTACTCAGAAATTCCAATGGAAGCTTAATACATTATTAGATGTTGACATTCAAGTCATTAGGTATAATATTGCTGCTTAAAATGATCAATTATACAGAAAGATGCCATGCTAGCAAAATCATAACCATAGATGATGAAGAAATTCTATTCTTTTGCTGGTGGTAATTTCCTCACTAGTGATTTCCAATTCTTCAAGCATAGTCTAAATAGGACTGCAAATAAACAGTAATCAAAATGGGGTTATTTACCACAATGTTTGTAGTGGCTCAGTGGCTAAGACGCTGAGCTTGTCGATCAGAAAGATTGGCAGTTCGGCGGTTCAAATCCCTAGCACCACATAACAGAGTGAGCTCCCGTTACTTGTCCCAGCTTCTGCCAACCTAGCAGTTTGAAAGCACATAAAAAATGAAAGTAGAAAAATAGGGACCACTTTGGTAAGAAGATAACAGCGTTTTGTGCACCTTCGGTGTTTAGTCATGCCGGCTACATGACTATGGAGATATCTTCGGACAGCAATGGCTCTGGCTTTGAAACCGAAATGAGCACTGCCCCCTAGAGTTGGGAACAACTAGCACATATGTGTGAGGAGATCCTTTATCTTGTAATACTAGAAATCACTAATGAGGAAGAAGTTACTACCAGAAGGCTAGTGTTGCTATACTAAAAACAGCTCCTGATGCCTCTGGAAGGCTTGGGGGGGGGCAGGGAAGCTGTTTTCGCCCTCCCCAGGATCCTGTAAGCTAAGCCTAGGGAGGGTGAAAAAATCTGGAGCTTGGGGCTCCAATCTGGAGCTTGGGGAAGGCGAAAAAATCATGCAAAAAATGGGTCAGAAAAATGTGTGCATGTGCACTGGGAGATTGCACATTGCATTATGGGTGTGGCACACCTGTGTACAACCCCCTTGCACTCCCCCCTCTTATGGCACACGAGCCAAAAAAGGTTCGCCATCACAGATCTAATATATACATATGTAAAATTGAATAAAATGACATAAAATTATATTTCTGTTTCACCCATTTCTTTTAAATTGCAGGATGCTTCCTTTTATTTTATTCATTATTTTTAATTAGAAAATAATTCCTAAAATATTTTAAATGTCAGCAAGATAAAAGAAACCTAGAAGGCACTAATTAGGCTATGTAAGGATGGATTTGGCCAATCTGGAGTGCAGCAAGTGGCACAGATGGCACCATTACTGTTTTATTTTTTTTTAATAACGTATAAGCATATAATTACATGCTATTTTAACAACTGTAGATATATTAACCTTTAAGGCTTAGTTTGCACATAACTGGTACTGTGTTTCCCCGAAAATACGACATGTCCTGATAATAAGGCCATGCCACATTTTTCTAGTGAGCAAAAATATAAGCCTCCTGGACAACTCTCCACCTCCGACCAGGCAGAGTGCCACTCACCAACATAGTGGTATCCCAAAGTTGCCAAGCCGTAGGAACCAGGGGGAGGGACAAAGGTGATCATGTTGCTTGGTGCCTTCAGGATACTGCTAGGTTGGTGAGTGGCGCGGTGCCCAGCTGAAGAGGGGGGTTGCCGGGTGACTGCTCTCTTGCAAGGGGGCTCCCAAAGAGCTGGGCACAGCAGCCACCGGCAAACCCCTTTCCAGCCGGGCACAGCACCATTCACTGACCTAGAGGTATTGCCAAGCTGCATCAGCACCTGCTCGCTGCCGCCTGGTTCTCGCAGCTTGGCGACTTTGAAATGCAAGTGAATGGCGCTCTGCATGGCTGGAAAAGGGGCTTGTGTGAACAGCTGTTCCGCTCCTGCTTGCACACCTCACAATGCCCTGGCCCAGCTTTCCCTGCAGAGCCAGGACACCTCTGCCACCGCCATCGCAGCATGGCTTTTTCGGCAGCTTCCAAACTGAGTCTTCTGGCAGTGGCCACTCTGTGCATATGCTGTATGGTTGTGGGCTGGTTGTCGGCAGAGCATATAACCATAGAGTGTATGCCCAGAGCGGCCACTGCCAGAAGACTCAGTTTGGAAGCCGCCGAAAAAACCTTGCTGGGGTGGCAGAGGCAGCGGCAGTAGAGGTGCCCTGGCTCTGCAGGGAGAGCTGGGCCAGGGCATCATGAGGCTGGGAGGCACATGATCGAGAGCGGAACAGCCGCTCACGCAACCCCCCTCTCCAGCCGTGCATTTCGAAGGCGCCAAGCCACGGGAGCCAGGCAGCAGCGAACAAGCGCTCACGCTGCTTGGCATCAGTGAATGGCACTGTGCCAGGCTGAAAAGGGGGTTTGCCGGGTGGCTGCTCATGAGCGTGGTCGCTTCATGGCTGTTGTGTTGCGCTGCTGGGACAGCGCAACATAGCCATTCGCCCATGAGCTTGTGCCCAGCTCTTTGGGAGCCCGCTTGCAAGACAGCAGCCCCTGGCAAGCCCAAAACAATAAACCCTTCTCTTATAATAAGGCCCAAGCCATATTTTGTGTGTAAAAAGAAAATAAGACCCTGTCTTATTTTCAGGGAAACACGGTATGTTATGTCAATATATTCTGCAGAAATATATGAGACTTTAGAGTAAATAGCTATCTAACCCAGAAGCCAAGTTGTTACAACAGAATAACATAAAATTGTGCAAGCTAAGGAAAAATCATAGGTAAATTGAATAAAAATTGTAGGTGTCTCTTCTAGTAAGTTAGGACAATCTCCAGTCCAAATTTCAAGCATTAATAAGTTTATTTCAAAAATTAAGGTGAAGCTCTCTTTGACAAATGTGTGTTCACACCACACTAAAAGTAAACAATATTCACATATTTATATTACCATAAGCTTTAGGTTGATTTTTTTCATCTTTTTTCAACTATTCAGGGACTTTGAGCCAAATCTAAACTTGCATTATGTTGAATTATTTGACTCTTAAGTGAATCAATTTTAGTCATAGCCCATTGAAGAAAAATTTTTTAGAACCTCTTCTATAGATGTGGCCTGCTTTGTGGGAGTGGCTTGCCGGCCATGTGACTGGATGGGAGTGGCCTGCCAGCCATGTGACTGGGTGGGCATGGCCAACTTGTAAAATGTGGTGAGACTCACTTAACAACGCTCTTGCTTAGCAACCAAAATGTTGGCACAGAAACTCACACGCACGTCTTAAAGCTGTCAAGTTACAAGACCCTTGTACCCCTAACCCTTTAGAAAAAAACCCCAGGGGTGTTCAAACTTGACAGCTTTAAGACTTGTGGGTTTCCAACTCCCATAATTCCTCCTCTCGCTCTTCATCTTGATGATGTGCGGATGGGAGGAGGGAGGTAGCTGGTACTGGTTCTAAACGGTATAGATTTGTGGAACCTCTTCTATAGAAGAAGTTAGAACTGGCAAGAACCCACCCCTGGATTACTTCCAATAGCCATTAATGTGTTTGCAGGATATATATTTTTCAGTTGAGAATGTATATAAAAGTAGAGTTTGCTTTGTACTATAGTTAGGCTTCATTTTCAGATAGTTTGTATAAATGCAACATGATTTGGATTTATTTAGAAGTTACAAACCTTTGGATATTTACTCTGAAATAAGCTATTGAACATTGTGACAGTTTTATTAAAAACTTAAAAAGGACCTTATTATGGTCCTTTATAAGTACCGTATTTATCGGCGTATAACACGCAGTTTTAAAACTAAAATTGCAAGCTTAAACCCTGCCTGCGTGTTATACGCCGATACTGCGTGTTATACGCCGGGTCCCAAACTGCCTGCTCCAGCTGATTCACCGGCGCCCATGATACTCATAGAAGTGCAGCATCCATTTCATGGCAGCGTCGGCAGCTCTCCAGCTACCCTGCCTGATATAACCCCTACCTTGCAGCAGTGGCGGCAGCTCTCCAGCCACCTGCTGTTCGCTTTAACCCCATCATTGAACAAGCGGCGGCTGGAGAGCCGCCCGCTGCCTGATTTAACCCCATCCTAGCAGCAGCGGCTCGCAGCGGCCAGAGAGCCGCCCGCTGCCTGTATTTTTTCTCCATCATTGCGGGTGCTTACCTTCCCGCCCGCCTGCTCTCTGGTCCCAAGTGTACGCGCCGGCATTCTCCCAATCAGCTGTGAGTCCGCAGCCGCCCGCGCTGCTGTTTTAAAGGCTGCTCCTCAGGACCCTCCGAGGCCACCATACTTCTGACGAGTGACGTCCCTGACGTTACGCTGAGGACGTTACTCGTCAGCGCAATTAAAGAGTAACCTGAGTCTGCTAGTCTGCTACAGGCTTGTTATGTGGCGCAGGGGGAAAGAGTATGTGATATGGGGGGTGGGGTTATATGGTACAGGTGGTATCAGGACTATGTGGTACAGGGGGATTAGGTTGTACAGGTGGATCTGGGGGGGGGGGGATTAGGTGGTACAGGGGGATCAGAGGGGGGAAAATGATGTGACAGAAGAGGGTGGGGAAGTAATTCATGTTCTAATGTTATAAATTTTAATCCAACATTAAGTTCCGAGCTTCCAAGTCATTTATTTTTAATGAAAAAAAATTTTACTCAAATTTTTGTGTTAAAATGGGGAATGCGTGTTATACGCCGGTGCGTGTTATACGCCGATAAATACGGTATTTACAGAATCATAAAAAGGTTTACACTTTTAATTATATAAATTACAAAATTGGAAAGAAAAACACCAACACATACAGTATATTCAATCAACACCTTAAAGATGTTCGGGTTAAATTTTACTTGATCAAATCTGGTTACATTCTTTAACATCTCAAATTTAAATATACTAGATATAAAATAGATTTTTTAAAAAATACCAGTTTTTTAATGAAATCCAACATTATCTGATTTAAAGGACTGAAACTGTATACCTCTTGAATTTACCACCCATGTGGAAGATGACTAAAGTGTAAAAAACCATTAACAACAGTTCATGCATCCAGCTACGCATACCTGCTTTCTGACTCATCCCGAGGCAGTCATTATAACAATGCTAGAATTGCTATACCTTGCAGAGTACATATCATGACTGCTTAAGTCTTTCATCATACCCTTAACTTAATTACTAGCTTCCACTGTAATATTTTACAGCTGAAGACGACCAGTTCTTTTATGGGCTAGTCCAGACATTAGTTTCTCACACTTATCATTTAGCACTCTATTTAATAGACAGTAGTGAAATGTTATAATCAAATACAGGTTTATTTTCTCATGATCCAACCCCATGGTGCGTATTTCCAGCCAAAGTACAGTTATTTTATCCATTTTAACAAATGACAGGATTAGGATTTTCAAACTGAAAAAAAAGCAATTCTTTCCAAAAACCAGAATTACAAAACCTTACATTTGTATCAGTTTCTAATTTTCAACTGCATTAAATCTGTTCACTAACAATGGTATGTTAGTGCTGCTAAAATTAGCGTAGGAATTGATACCTTTTACTGCTGTAAAAGAATCCAAAGGGTAAATATTTAAAGAAAGAAAATATGACTTCATTCTTGTCACTTTAAGTAATTTCTTACAACTATACCTTCCATTTTCTTTTGTATCCTTTCTGTTCTCTAAAATTGGTATCAGCAGGTAACAGTAACAGAATTGGAAGGGACCTTGTAGGTTATCTAGTCCAACCCCTTGCTCATGCAGGAGACCTGTACTAGAGATCCAAACCGCTGAACTGCCCACCTTTCTGATCGACAAGCTCAGTGTCCTAGCCACTGAGCCACCTAATCAGGTCCCTTTGTAGTTCCTGATCCAACCATTAAATGCTACATAAGCACAACTGTGAGTAATCAAAGTAGAACATAGTGACCCAACAAATTCAAAACTAGGTTCTTAAGGGGAAATAAACTTTCTTAGATCAATTATATCTGACAGCAGAAGACCCAATGACTGAAGCTTTCCCCCAAGTATTATAGTTTTAGGTACAATATGGAAATGACTTGGATCAAGCAATGTTTGCTTGAATAAATCAGAAAGGAGTGGGTGAGTAAGTAGAAGAGAATGAAGCTAGTAGAGTACTACAACAATGCTTAAATTATAGAGAAAATTACAGAGAAATGCTTCAGTGATCATAATTAAAACCATAAGTTTCACCCTGTGACCTTCATTTCTCATGAGTTCAACCAAATCATGCCTTTTAAAACCAGTAGATAAGAAAGCAGTAACAAAGTAAAGGAGCTATGCATGCTCCAATTCTCATGTAATTTAAGCTCTGACTGGCAGCAGTAGTAAATTAGACTACACTTTGGAAAGTGATAGGGCCAAGAAAAATAGGGAGCCAAGCAAAACATAGTTACAGTGCGATATAGGAGAGTTGGTGCTATGCGTAAACCTTAGCAAAACAACCTTTTCTCAAAACTAGGCATAACTTTAAATAATCTTGGTAGCTCTTAGACTATCTAGGTTTTTGGACTGACCTTTTTAAAGTGTTCAGTTAACTGTTAACAAATTAGGGTATCTTTATTCCGAAAAAAACATCTTACAAATAGATACTGTTCAAAAATAACTTTAATGGGAGAAAGGCACTTAATTTAACTCTGAAAGGAAAGGTGTAATATCAACCCATTAAAAAAAGAATAGGAATATATATTTCCATAAGATTAAAAAGGACTTGGACTTAGATGGTTAAAAAATCATGTAATTAACAAATGTAGGGTTGTAATATGTATATACTCGGTGCTAGGTACATACACATTTGCTAGGTACATACATATACATTTGGTTATGTATGTTTTCTTCTTTCATTCAGTCATGTTTGATTCTAAGAGGCTGCCTGAACAGGTCTCTCCAGTTTTCTTGGCAAGGTTTCTGAGAATTGGTTTGCCACTGCCATCTTCTTAGGGTGGAGAGAAAAGTGACTGGCCCAAGGCCCTTTGTGCCTAAGGCAGACTGGAGATCACATTCTCCCATTTTCTAGCCTGAATGCCTTAAGCACTAAATCAATTTGGCCCCCTCGGTATATATAAACATAGAATTTCTGCATGAGATTTATATTTAGTTTTATGACTGGAGTATTCATAAGTTTCATTAATAACTCTTTGAAGTTCAAATTATGGCTCCTTCCATTTGGAACATACAATCTACTTCTGTCCCTATGAAATTTTTATGCAACTTAATGTTAGGTTCTTGGGAAATTGATTTAGTCCAAAAGTCATCCTTTTTTTCAGGCATAAATCATACAAACTCTTTTTAAGAGAGATGATTACAAGGATTTCATTAAAAAAAATCCCATTAGAATTATTTCCTAAAATATTAGGCTAGAGACTTTGGAGTTCTTTCTAATGGCTTTGCAGTGAAAAAGTGAATGGGCATATATTTTTCTGGATGAACTTCTATGTTATTTTCAAACTAGTTTTCTGAATCCTTATCAACCTGAAAACATAGCCCGGAGATTATTTGAAGATTAACAGATAGTTGAAGATTATGAAATTATATAGTGGGTCTTTTGTTGTTGGTTAGAATTTCTAGCTTATTTTCATGCTTGCTGCAAGCAAGACTCTCTGGTCTCTTGCCACTTTACCCTCATCCTCTTTTACTTATCCTAAGGATTGCTTATGTCCACCATAGACTGCCATGAGTGGAATTCTGGCTAGCACCATAGCAGAAGAAAGAGAGCCAGAAGATGGAGTACAGAGAAAATCTGCAGAAAAAAAGAAAGAGGATTCAAACAAGGGCCATTTATTATATTACAATGTCCACTCTTATGATTTCTTTATTTTCTATTAGTTTATGTTTGGTGTAGTGGTGACTTTAAAAATTTGTTCCTGTAGGACTGGTTAATATTCTGCTGGACAAAATCAGACGACAACAATACCAATTGGGAATAGGAACAAAATACATAACTTCCTTCCATATTGTCCTTAATCATGCAAACATATTTTCCCAAGAAAGTTTTAAAGACAGAGGTAGCTCTCAAATACTGCTGACTTAATAACCTATACTTCAATGGGCTGTAATTCAATAATTCAGGTAGTTCTTGCTTAATTAGTTAGCAATGATTTGAAATTACATTAGCACTGAACAAGGGAGGGGGTCTTCATATTTGTGGTTGCTACAGCAACCCTACAGTCACACAGTTGTGATTCAGGTGGTGTCTGAAACAGGCAGAGCCGGGGGGGGGGAGTCAAGCAAGAAATTAGTTCAGCGTCTCTATGTTGTCAAAAAAATACAAGTCCAATACCCCAAGAAATGTTGTTGAACCGCATCTAGTTTTACACAGGTGCAAATAGTCTGTTTGAGAGGATTCTTGGGTATGGAATTGAGCAATAAAGAAGTATTAGAACCTTTACATGTGGATCTGTGCAGTCACAACCAGCAAACGAATGTGCTGAAGTTGACCAGGATGTTTGCTAAGAATGCTAGCCAGATGAATACCGATAGATGCTGGTAAGAAGAGGAAGATTTTTTCGCTCCCCCAAAACAAAGGTGTGTCTTATACTCCGTAGCGTCTTATACTCCGAAAAACATGGTACTACACAGAAAATTAAGACACTATTTTTGGCCTAAAATGGCAATGGATGTCATGGCTATATTGCATCTTGCCACATCTGCAAAAGGGCTAAATTCCATCATCAAAATTCACGAGTGCTCTTATGATCACTTTAAGACCCACCCCATCCTTGTGTATGGTTCTATGGATTTTATTACTGATTTACCTATGGTCCATGGCTATAGATCCCTATTAGTTGTGATGAAACCTTTTTACCAAACTGACTCATTTCATCCCTTGCAAAGGTTTGCCCACGGCCAAAGAAACAGCTCAACTTCTTTTGGACCATATCTTTCACTACAGAGACAGGACACCCAGATTTTTATGACAAAGGGAATTAATTTATGTCCAGGTTCTCGAAAGCACTGTTTCAACTTTTGAATGTCCAGGTTAGTTTATCCTCAGCCCATCACCCTGGCATGAATGGTAAGGCTGAGAAAACCAGTCAGATGCTGCAGCAGTACTTAAGATGCTATTGCATCTACAGCCAAGATAATTGGCTCTCCTGGCTTCCCCTAGCAGAAATGTCCTAATAATGCTCTTTTTGATTTTATTTAGATCAGTTGCTATGATTTCCTTTCAAGCTTTGCATGGCAAACACCCAAAGGTCTTACTGGCGGCTTCAAGGGAAGAGAGAGCTCCATCCCTGAGGCAGTGTAGTTTTTTTGCAAGAACAGTTGGCTGCCCAAGCCCTGTTGAAACAGCAGGTGCAGCAAGCTAAAGAGTCCTACAAGAAGTGACATCAGTAGTTGAAGAGGAAAAAGTCTGGATTTCTACCAAATTCCTGGTCTCTACTATGTCCTCTAAGAAACTTAATGTGAGGTTTGTAGGGCCTTTTAAGGTGCTTCAGTAGATTAATCCTATGGGCTTTCATTTACAATTGCCATCTTCCATGAAAGTCCACTCAGTTTTTTTATAAATGTGTTTTAATTTTTTTCCATTTTCATTTCGTACAGTCACATATATACTGTGCATAACCGGGGCCATATAACATTGAACAATAACACAGCCATTCCTCTTGTCAACAATACCCCCCAAAATAGAAACCCAATGTACCTCTTCGACCCTCCATACACCCTTTCTTTCACCCCCCTCCAACTTTCCATCTTCCCTCCAACATTCCCCTCTACCCTACTTCCCCTCCCGCTCTACCACTCCTCTCTCCCAGTACACTCCCTCCCTTCCTTCTCACCCTCCCTCCCATCCTCTCTCCCACCCTCTCTACCCCTCGTTCTTCTATCCCTCTACTCCTCCCTTCGGTGTATTTCTACTATCTGTTAATATATTCAGCTTGTCCACTCAGTTTTTGAAGGAGTTAAATGATAATATAACTATGCTGTGAAATAGATTAACAACGATACAATGAAAAACTGATACATATATGAATTGAATACTTTAATTTTTTTTGTTTTAAAATGGACAAGGATAACAATGATTTTAATTGATTAATTGATAGAGGATCGGTGATATAATGTATAACCCTAAGAATATATTACAAAGGTATCTTCTTGTTGATAAATAATTTCAATAAGGAAGTAATTAAAAATTGGTATATATATGTAGTGACTATTTAGAATATTTTGTTGAAAAATGAAGGAATAATATTTCTGTTTGAATATATTATGTATAAGGACAATAATGAACATAAGCATACTCAATAATTGATTGGTGGAATTATGCATAATTGAAAACAGTGATATACAAATATAAATGGTTGGTAAAAAAAAATTCATATTGGGATTTGTGATTATACAAAGGTTATACCGTTATCAAATAGATAATCAAGAATGTAAGGGAATTAGGTTTACTGGAAATAATACTAATTATAATTGAACATATATTGTACAATGAAAGTGAGGTATTTAGTTATACTGCATGAAAAATCTGCGATGGCAAATGCTATTCTAGAATATGGATGCAAAAACACTTGTAACCAAACAACATGCTGTATGTGATGATGGTTTTTTTTGGGGTGTGTGTGTGTCTGTTGTTTGATAAATAAAAATAAAAATTTATATATATAAAAAAAGAAAGTCTACTCAGTTTTTCACTGTTCCTTACTAATCAATTATGAGCTTCTAGCAACTTGTGCTTGGAGGGTGCACAACCAGTGATTGTGCAAAGGGAGGAAGAGTACTAAGTAAAAGAGAGTTTGAACTCCAAGTGAAGCGGTAAAGGCATGTAGTATTTGATTCACTGACTGGGTTACCAGGACTCCAAACATTCCTGGGAAAATGGCAGGTATGTCTATACCCCCAATTTAATGCAGCAGATCCATCAAGGTTTCCCTGATAATCTATGTCCTTCCAGCACTCTACCCTGCATTATCCAAGAAATGTATGTGAAGGGATTAACCAAATAGGCTGAGCACCTCTAGGTGGATATGGGACAATTGATGATGCCCAACCATTCAGTTCTCCCTTTGCTTCCTGTGGGAAAGGAGAGAGAAACTTGCTAATCGTGTAAATGTTTTGCAGCCAGAACCACCTGCTCCAGCCACTGCCACCAGCCAGCCAGTGCCACCTGATTCAGATTCAAGAAAGGAGAACTCCTTTCAAATGGTTCCATTTCCACCACTTAAGTTACTGTGTTAACTCAAAAGATGAAGATGTCATGGAAGAATGGGAGGGCTATTTTGAGGAGAGTGCAATGTCACAGACAGACTGACAAAGTTAGGAGGAGTCACGTGGATAATTAGTTTAGAATCTCTATGTAGTCACAAGAAGACAAAACCCAACCATTCTCCCTTGTATGCCATTGACCTTATCTAGTTTTATGCAGGTTCAACCCTATGTATAGACCTGAACAATGAATAAGTCAATTGGAAGCTTTATTTGTGTACTTCACTGTTCATCCTGACAGGTAGTTGGAAACCAGCTCTCAATTACAACATTGCAGTATCTTAATGATCATCATTTGCAAACTTCATTGCTGGCTTCCAACATACAAAGTCAATAGGAGTTGCAAAAGTTAACCATATCTGCAGGATACTTTGAGTGCACAGGATTCCCCTAATAATGGCAACTGGGACTGTCTTAACTGCTATTTTAAGTTTGTATATCCACATGATATCACTTTATACCTATGTTACTGGTCAGAGTTCCTGATCCTAATCACTGTTGGTGAGATACCAGTGCCCGTGAACTCAGATGTCCTACCAATTTGATGAAGGATACACACAGTACCCCATATTTCTATGCAATGATAGATTGCAATGAGAATAATGTCTTCAGTTTCTATTTAAGGAGAAAATTAACTAAGAAACAGCTTTGCCTAACAAAATGACTTTAGATATGCTTTAATGCTTAGCAAAAGGCTTAAAACATAAGATATAAGATATGTTTACTAAGAGTCTAAAACTGCAAAGTCAGGGTCTAGTTACTGGAAAATAAGTCAGCCTCTGACTCAAAGCTTGTTGACTGAATAAAATCAAAGAATAAAAATATAGGTTGGCTACAAAGGAGGGGGGAGGTTACTAATGTGCTAATGTCTTTTTCAAGTAGACAAGATCACTCATAACAAGATCACTTTTAACTTTTGCCTTCTCAGTGGACATTCTGTGCCTTGTGCAGCATACAACAAACAGGTTGTGTGGTCTTCACTGGCCAACAGGGTCCAGGGACTTCCCATTTACTGCTATGAATCTAAACTTTCTGAATGTTTTAATAATATGACTACCACACCACCTTCATGGCTTCTATAACCCTTAGTAGAAATTATGAACATGAATTTACAGTCTAATTTTATAGAACTATTCATTTTATAATCAATATAATTCTTCATTTCAAGCATAACGTTTTGGCTTTTAAAAAAACCTGATTATACATAAATGTAGTTCTTAAAATTAAAAAAGATAGTTCTAACCATATGTTGGGAACACACATTCTTATAATAGAAGATTTAACAGCTCTTTCTGTATGCTGCTTTTATGCATGGTTATAATTTTTTTGAAGTGTATACAAAGTAAATTGTCCTTTCGGCTGGACTCCAAGTGACTTTTATAAACACATCCATGAAGTTTTTTTTGGCCAAAATGTTATTATGGTTTTATTGCTATTTTACTCTTTATTTTATTTACACTATTGTATACCTCCAGAATTAGAATTAAGATTATAAGCACTATAAATAAATAAATAAAGATTTGGTATTTCCCCCTTCCGGTATCCACCCCACCAATTTCCCAGTCTAGACTCTGCCAAGGATTTCCCTGGAAGTCCCCATACAAATACAAAGCAGTCACTATATAGCTTAGATTCTGACACAGAAAAGAGTGGACAACTGCTTCTGTCTGATGTGATATTGAATTCTAATACTGGTTATTTGGAATTACCTCCCCCCTCCAAAACAAACATTATAATTAACTTTGTACATTTTCTCATAAAGTATTTAATTTCTGTCTCTTCCATTTTAAGTTTAATTTTCCTTGCTGATACATCTCCATAACTATCTAATGTACTGTTGCCGACATCAATATACTTGTGCTCAGTAAACAAATATGATAGGATGTTTCATTTTCTGGAACATCAACTCAGTGACTTAATATAAATTGGTTTTGGATATAAACTCAAATAGGTTATAGAAACACTTTATCATTTCTACACTTAAATTGTACCATAATATTGAAGTTGTTCCATATACTGCTTTATTAAAATTGTAAATGGAATATGTTTCAACCAAAAATAAAATATCAACTACATTCTGCTGCTATGTACATATTTTTTTCTTTTCTCCCCACCACAGAGTTTATATTGTAGGGTCTCAAGATCCAGTAGAGATTAAACTGTTACAGACATGACTAGTAAATAGAACCCCAAGATTCTGTAGAGATTGAATTGTACAAACATTGAAGTACAAGTTTAAAATGACACACAGCACATTTAAGACAAGTTTCTGGGAAATTATGATCAAAGTAGTTACATGTAAGAGCTTAAAGACATCTGGTCAAACAGTATGTTTTAGTGAAACTGTAAGTAAATAGAGGTTGATACAACCTTGGAATGGTACAAAGTTAAACAAAACATATTTCTGAAAGTTTGAATGTATCATTATTTATGTTTTTTTTACAGATCCAGAAGAAGAGAATAATTAACAAGGCAGGTATAGCAGTTTGCCACTCTTTCAACCACTGTTTTATAATGCCTATTTTTGCAAAAGAAATAGCAAATAATTGCTTCCAAATGTTTCTTGTAAGCAGCTAACAATCTTTCTATTCTTGCATCCACCCCATTCTAAAAGTTTTCAACCTCCACAATATTCTTAGGATTCCTTCTACATATTGGTTGTTTGGGATCTGCTCTCCCTGCCTAGTTTTCAAGCCATTCCAATTGGCTTTCACAGAAGTTAAAATCTTAATAGATCCACCCCATTTTGCAATATGGTATTTTCTTCTAATGCTATAAACTGGCCTGCAGATGCATGCCGGCCAGCTGATAGTTGGGTATGGAAGTTTGGCTTTTCTAGAGCGTGGCCCCAACGAAAAGGTTTGCCATCACTGTCCTAGATGGACAGTTGCTGGCTAAGATACTGGTATTACAACTTCAAACACTTTACTTCTTTAAGAAATCATTTCTAGCTAAATATGCCCAAGGCTTAAAATCTTAAAATGCTTAAAATCTTTCAAACTTATGAAATATGTTCTGTGCATCTTAAACGATGATATTTGTGATGAGGTAGGAAAAGTTTTCTTTTGAAAATGCTTCCATGCATATTTGTTGCATAAGAAATGCTGTATTGTGGCTACACTTTTCAGCAGATTCTTAGTAATGATTTGTGGGTTTCTCAGATACACTTAGTTTTAGGCTGTTCTAGCAGACATTTTCCTAGGACTTCAATAATTTCATGTAACTTTTTAAAAACAGTTTTCACAGTTGAAAATGTGATCTGGAAATATTTAGAATTTTTTTATAAACTGCCGTGTTTGTAAGAATAAATTATTTTATTTTCAGAAACCTATTTAGAGGAGCCCATGTTTGTAGAAAGTAGACAGAACAGCATCAATTTGAAAGATTAGAAGGCTTGGCATATTTGTATATCTATGAAAATGTTCCATCCTAGTTAGCTACAGACCTGAAGGGTTAATACTATTTTAAAGCCTTGTTAACAACATTGTAGTTTTTTTTTTAAAGGTTAGCAATCAGTCAACTTAAAGATTGTCCAATCTGTTGAATTCACCATAAAGAGAGAAAGAGGACAATTTATATTTGTAAATTTATCAGTCTTGTGGCAAAACTACAGTAATGAGGATAGGCCTTTTGCCAATGGAGCTAATGCTATTTTTAAGTCACTAGTGGGAAAATTGACTCAGTTATTGGTCATATAAATATTATTTTTATAGCTCAGGTATTATGGTTTTCTACCAAGTAAAATAGAGAAATTAGCCCACTGTTTTCACATATGAGCAATGCCAAAATTTCCATGTTATTATATGTTAACTTAAAGTATTATGGTATCACCTAGTAGAATGTATATATTCTCCTTTTAAAAAAAGAAATATATGATAGCAAGAAGAAAAAGAGGATTGTTAATGAATGTTCATTCAGCATTCAGAATAAAATGGAAGATTATTTTCCTTCCCCTCCTGACTAGCTTGCATTTACACACATACAGAGAGAGAGAGGGGGGGGGGGGGGGGAGGGGAGGGAGGGAGGGAGGGAGGGGGAGAGAGAGAGAGAGAGAGAGAGAGAGAGAGAGAGAGAGAGAGAGAGAGAGAGAGAGAGAGAGAGAGAGAGAGAGAGAGAGAGAGAGAGAGAGAGAGAGAGAGAATAAGGTGTAAGTAGTTAACTATCACTACTACCAATGTCTGGATTTGATATTACATTCAGGTCAGATAGCATGCTCATTGAAGAACAGATGTGAGACTGAGTACCTGAAAAAATACATTATATTTATAATTCAAATATTGAATAAAATAAAATATAATATTTTTAAAATGTCATTTTATTTGTGTGCTTAAAGAAAAGTATATATTACATTGTAGATATCTTCCTTCCACTCTTCCAAACCTAAAGATGTGCTTAATGATCTTGGAAAGCATTTAATCCTTTTGCTCCAGCAGGTCTTTCCAGCATGGATACATCATGCATAGGTTTTGTCTTAAAACAACTAAAATGGATCAACTCCCTTCAGTTCTTTCTGCCACTGATATTATCTGATGACATCTTTGAAATCCCAGCCAGTATAATAATTTGAGATGATCAGGTAGCCAATTTCCATCCTAACCTTAAACTATATATCCAATAAACTTAAACTTAAATTATAATAGATATACTGTATGCAATTAAATCAATCTCTATCTTTATTTATGTAGTAAAATGTAATAGACTCCTTTAAACCAGAGATTGGTTGCATTAAAAACAGAATGTTTTAAAAACAAAAACAAACAACTGAAAATAGAGTGAGATTAAAATGAAGTAGATACGTCAGATAAGAATAATGGAATGTTCAGAATAGAATGGCATATTGCAATAGAATTACATGAAACAGTAGGTTCCAAGTGGAAAAGCAGTGATAACTGACATCCTTTTGGCATTTAACTCCAGATGTTGTCATTGTACTGGGAACAGTTTAAGTCCCTCGTGTTCTAAATTGCACCTCAAAGCTGAGATTCCTGTTTTATACATCAATTTAACAGAAGCTAGGTCCATTCATTTTAAGTTTGCATTTCCTTTTTAACTTAAAAAAAAAGTTCAGTGAGAAAACCTGCTATTTTGAATTTCATACAAAAAGTAACAGAATTTGACACCTTCCAGCATCTGTTATTCCAAGGTCAGACTAGCCTGCAAGGCACAAGGCACTCTCCAGGACACCCTTGGCTCAAAGCCAGAGCTTGAAAACAAATGAAAAGCTCTTGTCTATATATTTCAAACGAGAGACCTATCCCTTTGAAAGTGCCAGGAGAGAGGCCTTAGAGCTATTTTCCTCATCCCTGGGGACGTATACAGGGATATCTTCCCTTAATTTAAATGCTTTAAGCTCTTTTCTTTTGATCATGGTAGCAGAAAGAAGGGATGCCCTAGAAATTGCTATGGATAAAAGACAAGGAAAATGGATGTATAACAGAGTTTTCTTGAAAAATCCACATAGGTGTTATTTCTAAAGTCTAGACCTAGTCTAAAAATTTTAGATTGAAATATATATTATTTTAATCACAACTTTGATCAGAACATAATCATCATATGCTACATTACGGGTTACATCTTGTCCTGATAAAATAATATATTTTTAGCAACATTGGATTCAAAGTCTTCTAGTATTGGTGCAATACAACAAAATATGATATTATATATGTATGGCGGGGGGGGGGGACTTTACCTGTGCATAGTGCACACAACCTGGGCTTTAACAATTTTCAAGTAATTTGGTATTCTTGTGTGCAGTTTAAATTTCAACAGAGAACAGATTTTTATGTAGATGTTCAAATTTATATGCCAAACATGCACTGGGAACAAACTTGCAATGATTTCATACAGAAACATTTATTTCAGGAGATCTGAAATGTCACAATAAGAATACATGAATCCAATCTTAGATTAATTCACAGATTGCAATATACTATAAAATGTCCCAAAGATGCTTTTTCAAGAGACAACTGGACTTTCTGGGTTTTTTAATCTTTGAAGATGTTTTGCTTCTTATCCAAGCTGCTTCTTCTTGGCTGAGCTCAAGAAGCTTCTTGGATGAGAAGCAAAACGACTTCTAAGAAAAAAAAAATCATAAAGTCCAGTTGCCTCTTGAAAAAGCACCTTTGGGGCAACAATGACCTGAATGACTGAGAATCTCCATGGACAGTACAGAAAGCTTTGATTGGTTATGACTTGGAGTTGGAATTGCTGAATCTGTCCACTGTAATTGCCATAAGTTGTGGTTTATGGCTTGGGATGTTGGATATCTATTCAATTATGGATTATGTAATAAACTATAGTTAAAGAAATCATGTGTTAGCAATATAGGTGATATAGGTGAATGAAATCACAGTATTCATTAGAACCTATTCCCTAGGAAGTGTTAAAACTGTAAGCTTCTTTAATGATTATTAGTATTGTTTATTTCCCCACAGAGCATTGTGTACGAATTAATAACCTTGGTTTGTCTTTGTTTCTCATATCAATAGCATATCTTCTAGAAATTACAGCAACATTTATCTAACCTCAATAGCTCTTTCTCACTAGAACAATACATTATGAGGCCATAGCACTTTTATATTGCTCTGATAAATTCAAAGATTCAAAAGACAAATGATGTAGTACAGCAGTGTAAATTGTTTTTGCTATAGTGCTTTCAGTTTCACTCTGCAAATCACATGGGATGCCTGTCAAAATAGTTTCTCTCATAATGAAAACTACTAGAAATTGCAATGATAAAATAATGAAATGTGCTAACCCTGGACTTAAATACTTGCTTTCTAATGTTGGTCCTAAATTTTTTATTTAATATTCCAACTCATATTCCACCGCCTTCTCTTTTGCTCTTTGCCCTAAGATATCTTTGAATATTTCGTTTCAAACATCATCTGTTTGCTATCTACTAACCTTAATCAAATGTGACTCTATTCAAAATGTTTATCCAACAAAGTGATTGACATTCAAATTGCAGTTCATTTTATTTAGTTTTAAATAGTAACCCAAAACTATAGTGATTTTATAAATATTAATTAACATTCAAACATACAAGAACCATCAGCAACAATTTGAAAGCTTATCTAAGCTGTTACAATGCTACCGATTGTTTTAAAAATCTGAATATTTTATGTCACATAGGTTACATATTGTAAGATCTGATACATAGCTATAAAGGAAAACTATCTTGCTTATTCTAGATAAATTGATTTAGTGTGGCACTTAATTTCTAATATGATATATAAAATATTAGGTAACTTGATATAATTATTTTTATTGCTGTATCTGAGTTTTGATCTGAATGATAATATTCATGCATCCATACTTGATTTTTAAGTTACTGGTTTTCTTGTTATAAGAAAAAAAAAGAACATATTATATAAATTAGAGATATTGGATTTTTAATTTAAAAATAATTTAATTTGATTCAAGTAAAAAGAATTTCAAATAATAAGTCATATTTTTCTGTATTTGTTTTAAAAGAAAAGTTTCAGTTTGAACTATACTGTACCGCCCTCTGCTGGTATGATGTAGCAAATATTTATCTTTTCAGGAGATTTTTCAGAATGAGTATAAAACTGCATGCTTATCCATACAAACACAGCTTTTGGGGATAACTTCACAAATCATAAAGACATCACAGTTATGACCAGCTATTGCACATGTTTAAACTTAATCTGATTTTGGTATTTTTAAAGAATAGTTGACTAGAATTATATATTCATTCCGCTAACAGAGAACAATTTCACAGTTTACTGATGATGTTAGTATAAAAAAGGAAACACATCACTAAATATTTTAATGAAACAAATAATTAAAGTTTTTTAAAAATGTATGTAACCTAGTGACATATAAAAAAAATCACATAGGGTATAAAAATTTCAATATCAACTTAATTTCAAACAGAATGTACATTATGGAAAGTTTAAAGCCACAGGCATAATGAATTTATATAGTAACAAGATCATATATAGCTTGTTACCCTATATGATCTTTGGGCTTTTCTTAACCAAAAATTCATCTCATTCTAGAACAACAACAAAGATACTTTCAGAGGTTTCTATGCCAAGAATAAAATGAATAGAAGGTAGCATCTGAAAAAATGGTTATCATTTGAAATTTGTTTATATTTTAAGTGTATTTTAATAAATTATTATATATTGAACTCCAGGTCTAAAGGGAATGAAAAGCACATTAGCAGTTATTTATGTTTCTACATAATTGTTGTAGATTTAGATTGTCAAGCTATCTTCATAATGAAATTAAAGCATAAAAATGTATATAGAAACTATATACTACAGCAAAAAAAATTATTCAGTCAATCAATTATGAAAAATAAAATAATAAACATAGCGGGCTTAGTTGAACTTTTTCATTGAATTCCTCATGTTGCATACAGCTGTGCACATAATTAATATTGAATATGATGCTGTTATAGTATGAATTAAACAATTTAGGCATATCTCCCACTTTGCAAAAAGAATTTGCAGAAAGTGTTTAACTGTTCAAATCATATCAATAAAAGAAAACTTACATGGTTTTGTAATCTAGCTTGCCATTAGTTTTCCAGCCCATTAATTAAAATTTTGATTTGTGCCTTTTCTCCTAAGCAAAACAAAACTATAACAAACAAACCAAAACACAAGGAATGTTGGACTCTTAGTCAAAAAAATGGCAATATGAAGTTGGGGCATAAACATCAAATTAAATTATTTCATCGCCGACCACACAATTTTAAAACTACCTCTAAATTTCTGGAACCATATGCATACTATCTATTTAACACTGCATATTTCATGGCAGAGGTAAACCCCATTGAATCTGTATCCATGGACAATCTTCTTTATAATCAATCAAATTAGTTGCTGTAGTTAACTTTATTTTTATATATTTTAATATAAATGAACTATAATTAGTATTTACTAAAATTATTTTATTACTTTAATACTTTTAAATGTATGACTAAATCAGTATACTGCAAATGGAAACATTTCCCTCATCCACTGTTTACTTCATAAACAGTGTCTATTTCATAGACATCTTTAGGAAAAAAGCAAAGGCTGAAACTCACAGCTTAAGTATTTCTACTTACTAATATAAAAGATCATAGAATAATACCATGTTTTCCCAAAAATACGACCTACTCTGAAAGTAAGTCCTAGCTTGATTTTTACACGTGTGCCCCACCTCCGAAATAAGTCCTAATTAAGACCTCGCCCATTCCAGAGTACGTGAGTAAAAATTAAGCTAGGTTGAGGAGAGCAGTAGAGCTGCCCTACTACTTATCTTTGGACAGTTGCAGCCAGGCCTTGCACACCTCAACACCTGCCTTATTGGTCCATTTCTTCTGCAGCTGGCAAGGCTTTCCTGAAGGCCTCTGCAGCCGGTAACAGAGCTCCGGATCAATCCGGACCTCTGTTACCGGCTGCAGAGGCCTTCAGGAAAGCCTTGCCAGCCACAGAAATTCCTGAAGGCCTCTGACAGAGAAAAGGAGACAGGGGTGTTGTGTGCAAGTGAGGTAAGTCAATGAGGTGACATTCCCCCCTGAAAATAAGACCTGGTGCCTTTTTTGGGGAAAAGGGGCAGACACTATTGTAGGTTGGCAAAGTAGGCTAAAGTAGACATTTCTTCAGGAATTCATTTATCCCATTTTATCTGTGTTTTAAAAAGTTGTGATGATGCTACATTTATCCGCAGAATTTTGCAAGTTTAAGATTTCAGTATTTTAGTGTTACTTTTAAACCATATTATTATGTTTTATTGTTTTAATTTTAGAAATATATTGGGAAGGAGTCTGGAACTCTGATAAAATACGATTGACGGATACAATAAGTATTACTTGAATTCAAATCAATTTATGAGGAAAATTTTGGAGGGCCACATTCTGTAATGATTGGAGACCAGAATCACGATGTACAAAGAAATTCTAGCATGATTAGTAGATTAGTTCTTGGACCCCCCGTAAGCCTTTGTTTGGTTTTAATCTTAAGTCACATGTCTAAATAGAACTAGTTATAGTTCAAATAAAAGAATGTATATTTATCATATAATTGAACATTGCTTCTGAACAAAATAGGTAGAATAAAAATGCAAGGAACTATTAAAACAAAACAAATAATGGGACTTTATTTTTTTCTAATATCCACCATCCTTCCTTTCTTTGAGGCCTTCTGTTATTCATCCAATAACAGAATCATATGTTGTTGATAATTGGTTGATAATGTTTGAGGCATCCTGATCATTTAACCATGGATTTAAGAAAAGAAATATTTGAACATTTATACTAGTCTCACATATTTCACATTAAGGCTGTGACTAAATTCATTTTCCATATCTCAGTACCAGCTGGTGTAATCAATAGTTTGCATATAATGTTCTGAACATTAACTCGTTCCTTGTCTTAGTATAAAATTTCTATAGGCTCGATAACGTACAAAATTATATGCTTTATATACATGTTCTCCAACCAAGAAACATTCTTGGTTGGAGAAGCTCATTCTTAGGCCTCTTACAGACAATAAAGAAATACTTGTTTAAACTAAATATTGGAAAGCATTCTTTAAAAAAAAAAACTAGCAGCATCAAACAATTTTTCTAAATAGAAAGAGATTTTGATATTAAAGAAAAATGGGTACTGACTTGGATCTTAGCTTTTTGTTTTTAATGGTTGAATAGAGTTTCTGTTTAATTGCACATGATTTATGATTCATTTCCACATTTTCCTTGCTTATTTCACAGATGGGCTTAAATATGGAGCAGAACGGGGTAATGGCAAAGATAGGAATGGATGACCAATCCACATTAAAGCTATGTTGTAGCAAGAGACCCATTCTAGATAGAATTTAAACAGTATTAAGCATTAAAGATAAGTAAGTTCCTTAAAAAAAGCTGGTTCCAGTTATAGTTGCAAGTTGAGGACTACTTCTTTATGGTGTTATTTTACTCTGCAATAAAGTAACTATTCTGGTCTTATTGTGTTTGTGGCGATCCATTGACAAGCAAGTTATAAATGTAGGATTAAATGTCTGAATAGTCAACATTAATTACTATGTCTGGAGCAAAGTTTAATAATATGTTCTGGAAACTCATAATATTCCTAATAATGAAAAAAATGAAGCATTCATATCTATATTTGTATCTGGATATTTACACAACATATTTAGGAAAATAGTTCATTTGAAATTTACGTTTGTTTCAGTACAAAACTGAACAATTATTTCTTCTAATTTGATGTACAGTATCTGCAAATGTAACAATGTCTAAAAATAATAACATCCATTTCTTTTTAGTGTAAACAGTGCATCAAAACAAAACAAATCATGCAGTCATCTGAATTTCTGTATGGATTTATTATAGCATAGCCCAATTATTATTTCAGTTTTCAACCAATTAGGTTGTTAGTTATCTTTTAGGCTGCAATTTAAATGCATTAATGAGCTAATACCTGTTTTAATTGGTCTTCCTTGAAAGAGTTTGAAAAAAATACATTGATGTGAAACCCTCATAAATTAGACTTGAAAGATTTACATGACCTTATTGTGAACCAGAACTCTGTTTCTGTTTTTAAATTATTACAGAGGATCCTACCCATAGTTTAAGCACTAGCCAGACAGTATTGAAAAAACTTCTGTTATCTAAGAAAATGTATATACAGATTCACTTTTTGCAGTTGATTGGTTATTTCAATTATGAAAGGCCTTGGTATTTAGTGCTTCAGTAGTTAATTAATGTTGTGCTTATTTAAAGAGTGTCTTGAAGATAAAATAATGATCCTGGATAAATTCTAAAGACAGCTGTCGAAAGAATATTTTGGTGATTTCATCATTCAAACAAAAGAAAAGAAGCTATATTTTTCAAAGGTACAAGTACAGCTTTAATAAATTATAGCAATCCATTTCACAACAAATAAATTTTGAATTGAGTGTGTCAAATACTTTCTATAGAAAGATGCAAGCATGAGGATACATGCTAGATTTATCACTGGACAATTAAACATTTCATTTTTTTAAAAAAAGTTGTCTTGACATATTTTCTGAATATAGAGAATGAGAAGTTTTATGAGCCTCACTTGAAGTCCATGTATTTTAAGAGCAGGATCTACTGTGAATATTACTATTTCTTCATAATGAAACAAATGCCAAGTATTTCTTGGCAACCATAGTCATCATAAACTGAAAATTCAGGAACAATACAGATATAAGAAACTGTTAATCTAAATTACACCAAATATCATCTGTATGTATGATAATAATCCTTTACAATTAAAAATGATTATGGCTATACTAGACAATCTAGCTATTGTTGTAAAATGTTACATATATTTCCCAAATGGCTTTTCAAGATAAGATTATTTATATAATTTCTAAAACAAAATTGTGTTCCCCACAAATTCATATGTTATGGATTAAGAATGTAAAAGGAATTTCCATGTGATAGACATTTTATACTTCATGTACATAAGGCAGAAACTTCCATGATTCCATTTTATGTGTGTTCATGATTGGCTTGATGAAATACTCTTTCCAATAGTTCGTACACTAAGAGTATATCATGAAAAATACATGAAACTGCTCAATTTATAATTAGTAAATTTTTGGGCTACCTCATAAATAATAAACTAATATTACTAGTTCAAGTCAGTGGACCTTCTATTAATTCTTTTAATTACTTCTAATTATTTTTTTAAATTTTTTATTCCTATTTCACAGTCATCTCCATAAGTATGCATATCAGAATGACCATGTATAATTGCAAAGCACTGCAGTGTATGAAAAGTAATAAATAAATAAAGAAATCAGTAGACTTTAAAAATATACTGTAAAACCAAACCAAACCAAAATGAAGTTCCAGGAAACCTGAGTAAGCTTGGACAGACATTATATTTATTTCAAAAAGTTCCCACACTCGGATGTCACTGATGATGCCAGTGAACCATTACACAAAGCCTCCAAACACTTTGTAAACTGGAATCAGGCAGGACAATAGTAAAGTTCAGTACTAGAAAGAGATAGTGGATTGAATACACAATATCAACCTTTGTATCCTCAAGATTCTGTTGCAAGAATAGGCTACTTAATCTCCTCCATTTGCCCTAGGGATTCTAGCTGTTTTAATGTGTTCTTTTTGTGAAGCGCAGAATACAAGCCAGTAGCAACTGTCTGTGGAGCTGCTTTGGTAAAACTGAAACCTCCAGCACAAAATGCAGTCCCAGTCAAACTAATAAGCACAAAGGCAGACTGTTTGTAAGCTACTCTGATTGGTGGGTTGACATCATTCCTTAGATAAGAATATGGCTTATTCTATGTGTATTCAACTTGAGTACAATCCCATTAAAGAGAATAGCCCGGAATCCTTCAAATTTAATACATGATACACCTTTGAAAATTTCAAGGATTCCTGGCTATTCTCTTTGAAGAAAAATGTGTGTACAGCAAGATGGAAAACCAAAAGCCTTTATTTATTTATTTTATTCTAAAATGAATGTGGAACTCTGGTTAATTATTGATTGAATAATCTCATTTTTTTGTATGTATTTTTTTTTTGTGTGTGTATGTATGTATGTATATGTGTGTGTGTGTGTGTGTGTGTATGTATGTGTGTGTGTGTGTGTGTATGTATCTATCTTTCTTTCTTTCTTTCTTTCTTTCTTTCTTTCTTTCTTTCTTTCTTTCTTTCTCCCTGGCTCAGCTGATAACGGAGGACAGCCTGTGGCAGTGGTTAATACATCTGCCTAATATGCAATACAGCCCAGGTTCGAATCCCAGTAAGGGTATGGCTAGCTGATGAGAGCTAAATAGCTTGAAATAGATCTATACTAGTCTCCCTTTATTTATTTATCAGCACAAACACAACACACACACACACACACACACACACACATACACATGTTTTCATAGATTTTCATGGGTGTAGGTATGCTGATCTTGTATTCGGGTCTTTTCCCATGTAAGATTGAAATTGTCTTGGCAACGTTTCGGCGAGGTCTCACTCGCCATCTTCAGGCTGGACATTTCGGCTTCGTTTTTGTGTGAGTAAAGCGTGGTCGGAGCTGCCATTTTTCTATAAATCTTGATGGGTGTGTGTGGAGTGCTGGCTTTGTTTCAGTAAGTGGATTGATTGGCTGTGTGGTTGTATCATGATTGGTAGATTGGTGCTGATTGGTGCTGACTGTGTGTCTGTTGTTATTTTGTATTGTAATGGCCTGGGTGGTGGGTGGGGCTCATTTGTTGACTAGGGCTGGTTTCCAGATATCTGGTAGGTGCGAGGTATCATCACGTTTATTCATGTTGTGGGGGTGTTTCTCTATTTCGATAGCTTCCATAATTATTCTCTTGTTGAAGTGTTCAGTTTTGGAGATTAATTTGGTTCCTTCAAAATCAATTTCATGTCCTGTAGCTTTAAGTTTTTTCTTTTTTTCTTACTGCGTTCTTGTGTTCTGCGATGCGTGCATTTATTATCTCAATCTCACACGGGAAAAGACCTGAATACAACAAGACATATACATACATGCACATACATGCACGCATGCACACACCATATTTTTCGAAGTAGAAGACATACAGGAGTATAATACACACCAAGGTTTTGAAGAGGCAATTTTTTTTAAAGTAGGTAGGTAAATATAGGGATAGAGAGGGAGAGAAAGAGAGAGAAATACAGTAGGTAGGTAGGGGAGGAGAGAGAGTAGTTAGGTAGGTAGGTAGATAAAGAGAGAGAAAGAGAGAGAAATAGAGAGAGATAGAGAGAGAGAGAAATACAGTAGGGAGGGAGAAGGAGAGAGTGTGTGTAGGTAGATGGATGGAGAGAGAAATAGAGATAGAGAGAGAAAAATACAGTAGATAGGAAGAGGGAGAGAGAGTAGGTAGGTTGGTAGGTAGAGGGGTAGAAAGAGAAAGAGAGAGAAATACAGTAGTGAGAGAGTGAGTAGGTAGGTACGTAGGTAGATAGAGCTGGGGAGAGAAATACAGTAGTTAGGTAGGAAGAGATAGATAGATAGAGGGATAGAGAGGGAGAAAGAAAAATACACACAAAACCAAGGGGCTGTGAGTTTGTGGGGTCCCATTCTAGTGATTTATCACTTAGATTTTGGATGCTGTAGTGCTTTACCAGACATAATTTATTCCCAGTTTGAGGGCCCTTTTAGATTTGAAGCTCCTACCTAAGAAGCAGGTGCAATTTCTGACAACTAGAGCCTTTGTACTACTCCATCTTTTGTATCTTTTCTCTCCAATCTGGAATATGATGCTTTGCTATGCACAAGAGAGTATCTATGAATATTTTCAATTTTTTAAGCATGAGAAATTTTAAAGAGGATTCTCATTTCCTTCCCCAATATAAATACTTGCAATACAGTATCTGCAAGCAGCCTTATTTAGCCATGGGGATGCTACAATTCTTGTAATCGATGAATATGAACAAAATACATTCAGTGATTGTCAGAGGTCTGGCACTGATTTGCATGATATGAGGACTCGTTTTTCTAGATCCTCTAGAACTGAACTTTTTTTATACAGGAAACAATTTCATAGAGCAACAACACATCTTCTCTTCTATGAAAGAGCATAGCTGCTTTGCTTCAGAAAAGTGACAAATCATGTCTGGTTGGTGACAACCTCCAGGATGGTGACTAGCAGGTGGGTTGAAGCAGTGATAAAGTTGTCATTTTAGGAGAGGACATTTCTAGACTTTTAAGGATGCCCTGGTTCATTTGTTCCTTAAAAAAAAAAGTCACTTGATTCCAGCTGCCTGGATAATTTTCATCTAGTTTCCCATTAGCCCTTATTAGGGAAGCTGGTAGAAAAGATGATTGCTTGGCAGCTTCAGATGGTCTTGGATGAAACTGATTATCTAGACTGCTTCCAGTTAGGATTCAGGCCCAGTTAAACAAAAACAGCTTTGGTGTCACTTGTCAATGATCTCTGGCAAGAGCATGATTTGGGTATTGCAACCATTCTTAATCTCTAAGGAATCTGGGACAACTGTAGGTTTGTGGCTAGGTATGCTCCAAGGCCTTTTTCAAGGCCACTCCCAATCGGCGGTGATAGGGAGTGAGAGGTCCAGCCCATGGCTGCTGCTTTATGGCATGTTGCAGGGCTAAGTATTCTCTTTTTAAGCTACTGAGTGAAATCATTTGCCACCAGGGGTTGAAGTACCCCCAGTAGGGTGATAACATGCAACTTTACATATCCACTCCTGATAATCCAAGTGAAGCTGTTGCTGTCCTTTCATATTGCCTGGAGGTTGTAGTGCCTGGATGGGGGACAACAGGCTTCAGCTGAACCTTAGCAAGACCAAAAGGCTTTTTGTCCATGGAACTTCAATATCTAGGACTTTATCTTAGTTCTGAATGGGGTAGCACTATCCCAAACAGTCCTAGTCTACAATCTGGCAGTTTTCCTGTAAGTTGGAGTATAAAATATTTATACATTCCAAAGGAATTGCTTCTATGCTAATTGACTGAATGTAAAATTTCTAGAGTAGAAGAATTTAAAAAATATTAATAATTTTATAAAATAAAGATATAAAATTTAAAGTTCCAGTATTGCATTCTGCTACCAATAACCTTAAAAGGAGCACTAATAGCCACTATTAGTTAACAAAGCCTTTAAAAAAAACACACCTTGAGGTACTGCACTATTATTATTAGGTATAATTGTAATCAATGTCAGGAGTATAATCATTAAGTTGAAGAATGAATCAAAGAAGGTAGATGGAGAAAGACAGTCTGACAGAAACTGGATTTTGTTTAGTGTCATAGAGAGAATTTATCCAATGAATTGGGAACTTTATGCTTTGGGACTAAAGATCAAGTAAATATGTATGACTCTACATCAGTGACGTGCGGTGAAGCTTCTGGCTGGTGAGGCAAAAAGAAAGAAAGCGGCTCCCCCCCCACAGCAGGCTGGAGCGAGAGCCGCGGAGGCGAAAGGCGAAGAGGGGTGAGGGGGTGTTCCAAGAGCCCCCCCTCCCCTTTTGGCACTCTGCAAGGCTTGCCGGAGCTCTGGGAGAAAGCGGCGGGAGCGGAATGCTATCCTCTATTGCCGGAAAGTCCGGGGAGGGAAGCGGGGCTCGTGGAGACTCGCTCGCAGCCGGCTTCTCTGGAGTGGAGGGGGGGGGGCGATAGAAGCGGAGCGGATCCTAGTACACAAAATTGTCTGCTACAATGTCCTACCTGTAAACGACTACTTCAGCTTCAACCACAATAATACAAGGGCAAACAATTGATACAAACTCAAAGCAAACTGATACAAACTCAATTGTAGAAAATACAACTTCAGCAACTTCTCGAATTTCTGGTTGGCCTGTTAGGCTGTTTTTCACCTTTCCCAGTCTCCAGAATCTTCCCTGAGTACTGAGGAGGGTGAAAATGGCCTCCCCGACCCCCTGGAGGCCCTCCGGAAGCCGGAAATGGATTGTTTCTGAACTTCTGGTTGGCCCATTGGCGATGTTTTTCGCCCTTCCCAAGCCCTCCCAGGCTTTCCTGACGGCCTAGGGAGGGCAAAAAAACAGCCCAAACTGGCCAACTGGAAGTTCAGAAATGATCTGTTTCCAGTTTCCGGGGGCTGGGGGAGGCCGTTTTCGCCCTCCCCAGGCTTCAGGAAAGCCTCCGGAGCCTGGGGAGAGGTTGTGTGCACATGTGTTGGGGGGGTTGCACACGCAAGTGCAGGTGGGTGGGGAGGATTGAATGGACACACATCACTGCTCCATATAAACAGTGATATAAGTTTAAATATAATGTCAAAATAATAGAACTTTATCCAGATTTGCAGATTAGGCTCTTTCTATGTAGGAAAAAATGTTCTGATAGAAAATATCAAAAGAAATTATTCCTTTATATTTTATCTGAATAAATTGTAGTACTAAAAAGAAGATCGCATGCAATTTCATGAGTTAGGCAACAAACCTAAAGTATAAATAAAGAGATTAATTCAAAAAAACTCTTTATCAAAATATAATTTCAATCAATTTACCTGTATCAAGTAAAAATGTTTCCATGGCTTGGCTGGGTAAAAAGCCAACATCTGTGACATACCTTAATGTGCAGAAATGCAGACTCTGGGCAATTATAAATTACAATGATCCCTGTACTAAAGTAAACACAGCTAGTCACACATCTGTGTTTTATTATATGAACAGCAGCTGCCAAAAAAAAAAGCAGGTTTTTTATTGGTGGAAGTAATAGTCTAAATTTCTTCAAACTAAACCTGGCTTTATTAACCTCATATAGAGTTCATTTGCTTAAAAAATGTTTCTAGTGTATTCCATCTTAGAAACATAGATATTACTATTCATGAGCATAGTTAACAAGAAAATATAATTTTTATAGCTTATAGCTGCAGTAAGGTTATTATGGTTATAAAGCCAGATACACACAGTTAGATGAATGACTATATTTCATAGCTTTGTACTGTATCTGTTCTAATTTCAGCCTGTTTCATGTGTCTGATCAGGTATCATGCTATTTTTTTAACAAACAATTGGTTAACTTTAAAGAACACTAAGTAAAAACTGAACAAATCACTTTACTGTTTAACACTAAAGACTATATCATATACAGTATTTATTCAGCTGAATCATATAAGTTTTTGCCACACACATTACCAAAGTGTGTGAACCTAGCAACTAGAAATTATGTCCTAATGTTTGTGGGAATCCTGCCATAATTTCTTTGATGTGGAAAGTGGAGTTTTGGAGTGGACTATTCTTCTTTTGACTCCCATTAACTAGATTTGGGGAAATGTGCTTGGTAATACTAGCTGAACTATCCTTATGGCAAGGGGAAAAAAGGATATAAGATCCCAGGATAAAAAATATTATATAGAAACAGGAAGTTTATGGTAGAAGAAAGTGACATGATTCAATAATAGAGTAAATAAGCTATTTATTAAAGGCAGATGAAACATCAAAACTTATATACTGTATATACTCGAGTATAAGCCTAGTTTTTCAGCCCACTTTTTGGGCTGAAAAAAGCCGCCTCGGCTTATACTCGAGTCAGTGAAAAATTTGCCCGAAATGGAGGAGAAAAAGGGGCGGGGCCATGCCGCTGGGTGACACTCGTGAATGGCCCAGTGCCCCTGTGAGTTTCCCCTCCCTCTGTGTCAGTTTGCCGCGCAGCGCGCACCGCACCATCCCCCCTCCTCACGTTCTAATGTAATGCAGGGCTGTCTTACGATTCCCCTTCCTCCCCCTCCTGCCGCTCTGCAACGATGTCCCACCTCCTCCTTGTTATGGCAAGCAGCCACATAGCGATGTCCCACCTCCTCTGGTACAGTGATCCAATGATAGGAATCACTGTGCCGTGTGTCATAGGAGGCGGGACATCGCTCCCGCGGCTGCACGGGACATCATCATCACAGCAGGACATCAGCATCATGAGGTGAGTGAAGTATTTCATTGAATACACCGCTAGTTTACTGTTTTTCTTTGAAATAAATATTCAAAAACATTATTGGTATCTATTTTTATTTTTGAAATTTACCGGTAGCTGCTGCATTTCCCACCCTAGGCTTATACTCGAGTCAATAACTTTTCCAGTTTTTTGTGGTAAAATTAGGTGCCTCGGCTTATATTCGGGTCGGCCTATACTCGAGTATATACGGTAAATGGAATCTTCAGTTAAAATACATGCACAAATTAGTTTGAAATATATTGTCAGATAAATTAGCTGAACATTACAGGAATAAGATTCAAATATAATAACACAATATAATTCAAATTTATAAACAATATTCAAGAGTAAAGATATTGCTTATTCAGAGATTTGAAAGAACGATGATTAGAGGTTAAAATAGATACATGTCTTACTTCTTCTAAGCAAATATTTGAAACAATGTGTTACAGAACTATTTAATTGATGGAAATAGTGTATAAAATGATTTCTAATTATGATTTGATAAGTACTGCTGGCATGCATTGCCACTAGAGGGCAATATCTAGATTTTAGTTTTTAAAAAATTGAAACATTTTTCTGTGCAAGTAGAATTTTTAATTTAATGGCCAGTTCCAGTTTACAAAATAATATAATAATATTCTTTAACAACATCACTGCTATTTTTTTAGTAAATATATTATTTTGTATGTCTTATTTATTCTTCTGCCTTTACCAGTAACAGTGAAGTTGCATAAGTTGTGGAATGATGACATGTTGAAAATATGAATTAGTTAATGTAATTGAGAAAAAAAATGAGCGCATACAAAGAATTTTAATTACCCACTTCCCTTAAAACATCTGGCAACCTCTAACCCACATAACTATAATGCACTAATCTCCTTTCTCTAAAATGAAAGTTAAACTCTTTTACACTTTTCAAGTTCTGTGGAAAATTTGTTGGAAAATTGGAGGTGGAAATATCCCAAAATACTCTGTATTGTTTATTGTAGTCCAGAGCACTACTGTTTTATAAAGAAAACAAAGAAACAATCCAACTAAAAACAATGCAATTATTTGAAGTAATGTTCTTTTTAATTATATAAGAAAATAATATCATTGTTAAACTTCCAACCATGATGTTATTGAAAATATAGAGTGTTTCAGGTTTTCACTTTAACATGACAAATATCACAGACAATATGAAATAAAAACTGGACAGGGTTGGGATGCATTTAAAGTCAATCACGTATTTGCTTGGACATATAACCTTAAAAAAAACAATTTGAACATATGTGAAATTAAATACACAATACATCCAATTCAGATTGACTTGTCAGTATTTTTCTACATGTAATTTATACTTGTTTTACTTTGCAATCCCTCACAAGTTTATTCAGATGTAAGTCTCACTGAATTCAATACTGCAAGGAAAACAGATGTAAGATTGCAAATTGAATTATCTTTTGGAAAGCACAGATATGTTATTTCTATTCCTGAATTGAATGTGCTTTGATAATATTTGCCTGGCCTTTCAAGTTTTGATTTGCAATTGTATTATTGCGACTGCCTCACTGAATGAAAATTAGTACTAAAATATTTAGTCTTACTGTCAGTGCAAATTCATTTATAACACCCTGACACTTTGGGAAACATGCAAACCAAACATGAAACATGCAGAAAACCAAATATGCATTGTCTCTATTGTTCTAACAGACAACCTAAATATGCAGATACCTGATTTTCGGTAGATTCATTATGCAAAGGAAGCATCTAAGACAAATGATAGTTTGGGTGACCTTCTACACCCAAAGTACTGTTTGCATATGACCATCTTGTCATCTTAAACGTGACATATTATTTATTCATTTGATTGATGTGCTGCCCATCTCATCTAGAGAAATTCTAAACTTTGACACTTTTGTATATATTTTAACATTTTATTTTTGTATCTTTGCACCGCAGAAGAACTTGGAACAAGCCGTCCCCTAAGTCACTACCACCACACTTGGGCTTTAAATTTAGAAAAAAAAATCCCTTTAATTAGGCAATTATCTGCCTGAGGAAAGTTCACCATTGAATTACTCAAATTAATTTACAACAATCGATTTAAAATAAACTGTTAAAAAAGATAGACTGCAAAGTGCATATTAAGAATACAAAGGAGTAAGCAGCAAAGCATGATTTAAGTCAGAATGTCAGATAAAGGATTCTCACATTTATGGCTCAATTAATATATTATGTTACTATTCATTGTGCTCCTCTGCCTAAATCTTTTATACAGGAAACTTCATGACTTCCATTCAAGACTAGTCCATTTATGACCCCCAAGTAGACTATTATCATTGTCTAAACATTTCACAAGATCTAGTCAGACTAATTTTCTTACCTCTTTCTCATACATATTTTTTTCTGCGTCTAAATTCATTATTTTATTGAGACTAATCAAATTTTTCATAAAACTTACAGTTTTATGTTCTTTCACCACACTGTTGAAAACTATTCTTCACAGTTGAAAAGGAATGTACAAAAATGTGATTATATCACAGAAAGATTCAGCAGTAGATGTTCACTAAGGCAATTTATATCTTTTCTGCATTTATTTGAACTTTATTCTTACTAACAATATATTACTTTCAAATGCCTTCAGGTTATAGAAGAACTAACTATGATGGCAATAAAGAAGTATTGTTTGAAGAAAAATGTAGAGACATAGGGCAAGGGAACAGGAAGAAAGTACTAATTTTATGAGACCTAAGATTTTTATCATAAATGAAGTTCTTTGGCTGTTCAAAAAACAAGATATCCTTGTATGTTATGCTACAATAATATTCTTGCATATCCATGAAATAATTGTAATAATTGTGTGACATCATTGCACTTTATATGAAACGGATTAACCCAGAGAAAATGTTTCAAAATTATTGAAAGATAAAGCATGAATAATGTTCATTCAAGTAGTGATTAAACTGTAAAATATTCAAAATTGGCTTTTTATTAGTAGTTGTAGTTATTCCAATAGTTATTTTGGAATTGTATTCTACTCTAGAATCATTTTCACATTTCATGTTATTGTCCCTAGGATCACAGCATGATAAACCCATATTATGATTTCAAAGCTATATTAAAATTAGAATAGTCGTAATGACACTTCAGTAGGAATGGGGGCAACACTTATGATCTAATAACAAAAATACTAAAGGAAAATTGATTTATTTGTTTATTATCACTATTACATTTGGGTTTTTTTTTTCTCCTAGAACTTTGACCTTACCTCCATTGCCTTTGTTTTTCTTTTTCCAAAAACTTAAAATAAAGGAATGGCTTGCATCTTAATAACCCTGCTTTTAGAGCTCCAGTTATGAAGTACTTTCACCACTAATATCTTAAAGTTCATTACATTAAGAACTCAGACTCCCAAAAGCCTTTGTTACTTATCTGACCAATAAAATAGCTAAACCATTGCAATTCGTAGTCAAGAAAATTCTCTCACCCTTTCCAGCTTCCTTTCTGCAAGCCTCATCTGTCTGATAACTTATAATCTTCACTTTCCTGTTCATCTTTTTCCTCTTTTTTCTGTTCTTGATAGAGCAGAACTGTTGTTGTTGTCTGTAGCTTACTTCCCCTTCCCCCATTTTTAAAAATGTATCACTGGCAGAGAAAAGTGAATCCTTTCATATATAGTATATATATTTTTGCTGTGTTTTTACAATATATTTATATTTGTTAAATAATTCAAATTTACTCCTTTTTTATTAACTGGAAAGTAGATTCTTAAGATAAGACATACGTTGGATACCTTAGTTTCATGGATTCCTCTTTTCTTCCCCCCACCACACCCCAATTGTGTATCTGTTTGTATCTGTACTGAGTCTATAATTATATACTCTAATAAAATGTTCACAATAAGAATATTATTAATAAATTTGTTCGTCACAAGTATATTTCAAAATTAGGTGACATGCAATCAGATCAATAAAGACTATTTATATCCTTGCCTTAAAAAAAGGATATTAGTGCATAGAGAGTTCTTATCTTCAACAAAGGACTGACACAAAGATGAATAAATAGAAATATCCATATATTTACTTTATTTAAGACTGTGTAGAAAAAAGAATCTGGCCTGCATTTAACACAGATAATTAATACAATCTTTATTGCTTATGTATGTATGCCATGTAAATATGTTAATGCATTGGTTAGAATACAATATGGCAGGCTGACTCTGCCCACTGCCAGGAGTTCTTAAAGTTGAATCAGCCTTCCAGCCTTCCAAGGTTGGTAAAATGAGGACCCAGGTTGTTGGGAACAATAGGCTGACATTGTAAACTGCCCAAACAGTGCTTTAAAGCATTATGGTATATAAGTGCTATTGTTATTGCTTTTCCTATTGTTATTGCTAATTTCAATTAACATAACGTATTCTATAATCTATATTTCTAAAAGTAGTTAATAACGTCTTAAATCAGAAGGTAATGCCAATTGATGAAGTAGATTCAAAATTAGGTGACATGCAATCAGATCAATAAAAGTATTCAAATATCAACATAACATAAATGCATATGAATTATGCATGTTTAATTATCATGTTCCAGCATCTTCATTTATAAATAAAAATTGCACATATAAATATGTGAGCAATCAAAAATAGTGCTATTAATACACTTAATTAAAATAATTGAGTCAAATATTTTAGACTTATTCAATTACTTCAAATGACTCTGGTCTGCAGTTATAACACAAATTTGCTTGTTACAGCCTTTCTTGTCTTACTATAACATTTTTTTCTAACTTCTGGGAATCTAGTGATTTTGAGAACCAGCTGTCCCTTTTCCAAATATTTCCCAATTTCCTTTTTGCTCACATGCTTCCTGTTTATCCACTGAGATTATTAAACCTTTTTTATCACTGTTTGACTGATACCTAAACTAAATTAATTACCAATTATATCCTTCAGCTAAAGGATTGCAGACAGCAATTATAAACAGAGCCAGGATTTAACTTTTTACTTTGTAGAATGACAAGACCAACATTTTTCTGGAATTCAATTATCTGTAAAGTATAGTAACAGATTTAAAACACAAAAAAGCAATTTATACATGTACAATATTTCTTATTTAATTCCATTCATAGGGAGAATATAATGTGTGATCTGAGTGCATAAGTCACTTGTGGAGCATATGTTCTTTGTTTCTATGGTTACAATTGTATCTTCCCAAAGAGAGTTAAATAAATGTGATATTTTCCACAACATGAATTTGGATTCTCTTTCAGGAAACTTCTGTATACATAAGCAAGCTAAATAGAATATTCATCACATAAATACACAAATTAGAAAAATAAGAATTTGCATTGTGGTTCAGCCTTTTGTGGTTCAGGAGTAATAAAAAGGAGTTACTGCATTCTATTATTTTCTGACTGAGTAAATCTTGATGGCGCACAAACACACACACGTGCACACACACACACATGCCTGCATCCATACATTTATACATACAGTGTGTACTTCAACTGTTATTTTTGTTTAAGTTTAACAATTAATTGTTATGTCTCACATCCAGAAACCAAACAAAAAATATATTTTTGGATGCTTGTTTGAGCCCTTCATATAGTACTATTGTTAGTAGGACTACTGTGATCTTGCAAAGTTGTATCCTTTAAGCTGCAAGTTAATTCTTGCAGGAAAAGTAAAAATATTTATATAACAAGAAACACTTGCAAAACATTTTCACAATATTTATTAAGTTGTGGGGTGGTGTCCCATTGGTGATCCTGCTGTACAAAGCCAGTGAACTTTGCTTCCTTCAAAGCACTATGGTACCTTGGCTAGGATTACCATATCTGAATCACAATATCTGAATAAAAACTGGCTTCCAAAAAGGAGTTCCGGTGAAATAAGATATCTCTGAGGGAATGGAGAGGATGATATGCCACAAAGATTGCTATGCAATAGGTGCCTCTCTGGATAAGGAAAGATTGAGAGATTTCCCACCTGCACTCCAGACATCACTCTTCATGGGAAGAAATCAGGATCTTGTTGATTTATTAGTTAGGTAGTGAGAAGGCAAACAAAAATCATCTAGCTTACAGCTATAGTGGAACTTTTGAGGACAATGGGTTTGACCAAAACCTTACTTTCTTAAGCACATTTTGATATAACAATTTTAAAGTTAAAGAGAGATATTCAGAAAGATTGGTCACCCTGAGTCATACTTCATTCCATATGAAAGAAAAGTGCAAAATAATAATTTTAAGAATTAAAAATAGCAGCAAAAAGCTTATCAGGCCTTTAATTTAAAAATGTTTTAAATGGACCAATGGAATAGGTGAAATTTGAAATTTAATAAAATTTGTATGCCGCCCACTCCCTTGGGACTCTGGGCGGCTTACAGACAAGATAAAAGCATTAAAAAAATTAAAGGTAAAAAATACAGTTGTTAAAATTGCACACCATCCATTCTGTCTGAGTAGGGCTGGACATTGATCAACAGCCCCAGGCCTGCCGGAACAGCCAGGTCTTGGTGGCTTTTCAGAAGGCCGGGAGAGTGGTAAGGGCCCAGATCTCTACGGGTAGATCGTTCCACAGGCCGGTGCAGCTACAGAGAAGGCCCTCCCCTGGGGGGCCACCAGCCGGCATTGTCTGGTCGATGGCACCCGGAGGAGGCCCAACCTGTGAGATCTAGTTAGTCATTGGGAGGTATGTGGCAGGAGGCGGTCTCTCAGGTAGCCAGGTCCTAAACCATGTAGGGCTTTAAAAGTAATGACTAGCACCTTGAAGTGCGTTTGGAGACCAATAGGGAGCCAGTGCAGCTCACGGAGGATGGGTGTAACATAGGTGTATCTAGGTTCACCCAGTATCGCTTGCGCGGCTGCATTCTGGACCAACTGTAGTCTTCAAACACTCTTCAGGGGCAGCCCCATGTAGAGCGCATTACAGTAATCCAGTCTAGAGGTGACGAGGGCATGAGTGACCATTCGAAGTACCTCCCAGTCCAGGTAGGGCCGCAACTGGTGCACCATGCGAACCTGGGAGAAAGCCCCCCTGGTCACAGCTGACAGATGGTGTTCTAACGTCAGCTGCGGGTCCAGGAGGATACCCAAATTGTGGGCCTTCTCTGAGGGGTGTATGATTTCACCCCCCATGCTAAGAGATGGGATGTCTGGACTATCCTTGGGAGGCAACATCAATAGCCACTCGGTCTTGTCTGGATTGAGTGCAAGCTTGTTCGCTCCCATCCAGACCCTGACAGCCTCCAGGCACTGGCACATCACTTCCACTGCTTCACTGAGTTGGCACGGGACGGACAGATACAATTGAGTATCATCCGCATATTGATGATATTTGATCCCGTGCCAGCGTATGATCTCACCCAGCGGCTTCATGTAGATATTAAATAGGAGGGGGGGACAGGACCGAACCCTGCAGCACCCCATATTTGAGGGGCCTAGGGGTCAATCTCTGTCCTCCAACCAACACCAACTGCAACCTGTCCAAGAGGGAGGAGAACCACCGTAAGACGGTGCCTCCCACTCCCACCTCTCGTAACCGTTGCAGAAGGATACCATGGTTGATGGTATCGAAGGCCGCTGAGAGGTCAAGAAGCACTAGGATAGAGGAATGACCTCTATCCCTGGCCCGCCAGAGATCACCGATCAGCGTGACCAAAGCAGTTTCGGTGCCGTAACCAGGCCTGAAACCCAACTGAAAGGGATCCAGATAATCTGCTTCATCCAAGGTCCGTTGGAGTTGAAAGGCCACCACCTTCTCAATAGGTGTATCTGAAGCATCTGCAACTTGGTAAAAGTGTATCTAGAATTGTTTTCAAATAATGAAATATATAAATCATACCCTTAGGGAAATTTTGATTGCTTAGAATTACAGTAAAGAAATAATGGGTAGTTTTTCCATCTGGTGGCACAGTGGTTAGAATGCAGTATTGCCAGCTCAATCTGCCCAGAGTCTGGCGTTCGATCCTGACAATGCTCAATGTTGATTCAGCTTTCCATCCTTCCAAAGTTAATAAAATGAGGACCCAGATTGTTGGGGGGCAATATGCTGACATAAAACTCTGCAGAGAGTGTTGTAAAGCACTATGGAGCTGTATATAAATCTAAGTGATATTGCTATTGCTAAAATAAAGAGTTAAAGTAATTTGAGACAGAATATGAGAACAAAATCATAGAACATGGAAAGGACTAAAGTTTTTAGAATATAAAAAAGGCAAAAGATTGGGGAGGACAGAAAAGCTTCCCTTTTAATTTCATCTTTGTAATTGACTTACTTTTACTTTCTGGATTATAAATGAAACTATTACAAAATCAGCAAAACTTGGAAGATAGTAAGACTGTTAAGGCAGCCAACAGAAAAAGGGTTGAGTTCAGAAATTTTACAAAAAAAAAGTTTGAGGAATTACAAATACTTTACTTGAAACAAAAAGGGTTGGCTGCATTTGAAGAGATCATGAAAGAAAGATTTACAAAGATGAAAGAGAAAATGACAGAAGTTAAAAAAATCAAGAGTCTGAAGGTCAATTGTCTGGAGAAATAAACCAAATTAAAGTCAGAATGGAAGTGTTAGAAACAACAAAACAAATAATAAACATAGAGATCAAAGTGTATTTAGACAATTTGGCATTATTGGAACTGCAAGAAAAAAAAATTGTCCGAACTTTAGAGTGGTTCCAGAAGACCTGGAATTGTAAAGATGGCAAAAGTAAGTTGTTTGATTAGAGAAAAGATCATTTTGTATACATGCACTTCCTTTCCCTTAGAGAGCAACTAAAAGTATAACTACTTTTGTTAATGACTGGGAACCCTTGATGGACTTTGTTACTAAAAGCAGAAAAAAAATGAAAAAAGAGTATAGAAAGAAGGAAATAATGAAGCAACCTTAGAGAGAGAGAGGCTAAAACATACATGTAAACTGTAAAGAGTCAAAAGGCATTTCTTTATCTTTCTTTTTCATTTCTTTTTCATTTCTTTTCTATTTACCTATAACTTACTTTTTAATTTCTTTTAATTTAAAAGAAAAAAATATTTTAATTTTTTTTGCAAAAAAAACATTTTCTTTAATAAAAATTAAAGAAAAATCTGGATTTAATTATATGACAGCAAAAGTATCACTTTAAAAACATCTAGTAGTTACTACCAAAATTCATGAATCCTAACAAAATAAATAAATAAATAAATAAAAATTTTATACACACACACACAGTGTGTGTGTCTCTCTCTCTGTGTGTGTGTGTCTGTGTGTGTGTATACAAAGAAGTAATCTTTGAAAAATTCTTTAAAAGAAATATGGAATCTGAATTTTTATCTGTATTAGAATATGTTAATTATATTCAGATAATACAAGAAGCACAGTTAAAATTGACTTCAAACCTAATTGATGTAGGAGTCTGAATTAAATTATTGTGGGGAGAAAATCAAAAGAATTCTGGGGACTCTTTTTTCACTAACAAATTTTTATTAAATGGCGAAACCTTTCATAAATTGCAGGTCAGTTCAGGAGATACATAGATGTGTCTTTTCTGTCAATAATTACTAATTGAACATATATGGTCTGATCTGATACAATTATATTGCTTCACTGTGACAGGATAGCGTCTTGCTAGAGAAGAAATCCATCATTTAAATTTCCATTTCTCACTCTTCCGGGCAGAAAAAGACAGTAGTTTGCTGAGTAAGTTACTTGCTGAGTAAGTTACGGATGAATGGCTTACAATATTGCTTTTTCAAAGTTAAAAAAAAATACTTTGAGACTTTCACAGCTAAGCTATAAACCAGGCTTCTGTGTCAATTGAGTTTATAACTAGATTTTAAGCCATATGTATTTAAGCAAGAGAGAGGTTCTATATTACCTACTTTTGTAACTATGAAATAAATACTATCTGTATGTGATACCACAATCAATTTCAATCATCTAGTAGCTTTCTGTAGCTGTGTTAAATGGTAAAAACAGATCTTCTAGCTGAGGTCCCACTGGTGTTTGCAAACATAAGATCCAGCTGTTATGCAAAATGAAAAATAAATTAAACATAATTATGCACAGTGGGCATAACCTTATCTAGTCAGGTTGTAAATAATAAAGTTGTCTGCCAAGCAGACTTGTCTTCTTTAAAAATGACACTGATACTAAAGTACTAGATCACCTGATTGCAGAGCTTAAAAGGTTTCATCATTGTAGATGCAATATTAGTTCTTAAAAAAGCTTTAGTAAGTCATTACTCAAAAACATTACCATCATAAATATCTAGAAAACGGATAGATCTTATACTGTACTTGAAGAAAGTAGGGCTTAAATTGAAGAAAGTAGGGAAAAGGACTAGGGCACTCAGATATGAACTAAATCATACTCCTGATGAATATATAGTAAAGCTGACAATTTAAGGAATTAGATCTGATAGACAGTGTGCCTGAAGAACTATGGACAGAGGTTCGAACATTATACAAGAGGTAGCAACTAAAACCATCCCAAAGAAAAAGAAATGAAGAAAGCAAAATGGCTGTCTGAAGAAGCTTTACAAATAGCTGAGGAAAGAAGGGAAGCGAAAGGCAAGGGAGAAAGAGAAAGATACACCCAATTGAATGTAGAATTCCAGAGAATAGCTAGAAGAGATAAGAATGCCTTCTTAAATGAACAGAGCAAAGTAATAGAAGAAAACAATAGAATAGGGAAGACCAAAGATCTCTTCAAGAAAAGTGGAGATATGAAGGGAACATTTCATGCAAAGATGAGCATGATAAAGGACCAAAATGGCAGGGACCTAACAGAGGCAGAAGAGATTAAGAAGAGGTGGCAAAATTACACAGAAGAACTATATAAGAACGAGCTTAACATACCTGATAACCATTATGGGATGGTTACTGACCTCGAGCTATACATCCTGAAATGTGAAGTCAAATGGACCTTAGGAAGTGTGAGCAACAACAAAGCTAGTGGAGGTGACAGTATTTGAGCT
This sequence comes from Thamnophis sirtalis, assembly GCF_051295495.1. NCBI lineage: Eukaryota > Metazoa > Chordata > Lepidosauria > Squamata > Natricidae > Thamnophis > Thamnophis sirtalis. The sequence continues at coordinate 43,371,212 of NW_028261388.1, read as the reverse complement.
GAGCTATTCAAAATCTTAAAAGACAATGCAGTAAAAATGCTACACTCAATTTGCCCACAAATTTGGAAAAGTCAACAGTGGCCACAGGATTGGAAAAGTTTACATTCCATTTCCAAAGAAGGGCAATGCAAAAGAATTTTCAAACTACCACACCATTACACTCATTTCACATGCTAGCAAAGTTATGCTCAAAATGCTACAAGCTAGGCTCCAGCAGTATGTGGACCGAGAACTACCAGAAATACAGGCAAGATATCGAAGAGGCAGAGGAACTTAGAGATCAAATTGCCAACATAAGCTGGATCATGGAGAAAGCTAGGAGTTCCACAAAAACATCTACTTCTGCTTCATTGACTATGCTAAAGCCTTTGATTGTGTGGCTCACAACAAATTGTGGCAAGTTCTTAAAGAGATCTTAAAGGAGTACCAGGCCATCCTATTTGTCTCTTGAGAAACCTATATGCGGGTCAAGAAACAACAGTGAGAATTGAACATGGAACCACTGATTGGTTCAAAATTGAGAAAGGTTGTATATTGTCACCCTGCCCATTTAATTTATATGCAGAGCACATCATGAGAAGGGCAGGGCTATATGAATTACAAATTGGAATTAAGATTGCCAGGAGAAATATCAACATCCACAGATATGCAGATGATACCACTCTAATGGCAAAAAGTGAAGAGGAACTAAAGAGCCTCTTGATGCGGGTGAAGGAGGAGAATGCAAAAGTTGGCTTGAAACTCAACATTACGAAAACTAAGATCATGGTGTGGGAATAATTGCAGAGACCTGCTCCCACAGGATATCCCATAGAGCACACGAAACAATGAAAGCGCATGGGAATGTGGAAAACAGGATAAATGACTCATAAAAGTAACTGGCCACAGGCAAGCTCTGGCCCTAAGTGATAACATTGTATGCTAATGAGTGTAATAAGAATAAAAGGGGGTTTCAGAGTCTGTTCTGAGCTCTCATCCCGAGATACCTTGGCTGTGTGTCTTATTCCTCATGAGAGACCACCACACTTGGTGACCTCGACGTGATCCTGTGCCGACATGTACGTCCCTGCTAACCCTCTGCTTACCGCCTGGAATAGGCTTGGTGCACCCGACGACGTCGCTGGCGACTGATTCTAATTCGTAAGTATGGGGGGTGGATTGTCTGCAGCTCAGAAAGTTCATGTTGAAGAGCTTAGGCAATTAGGCAGGAAAATATATTTAAGCACCCGACCGAAAAACTACCAAGCCTCTCTCTAAATCAGAGGCTGTCAAATTGCTTGCTTATGTTTGGGCTAACTGTCCATATTATCCAGAACATGGCTCCTTAAAAGCCGACACATGGAGGAAAATTGACGCAGTCCTCCACCAAGTTCCGAGGCTCCCCCAGATGTTCTTTGTCTGTGGAAAATTGCTTATACATTGATTCAGACACATGCTGAATCCCCTCATCAGCTGTTGTTGAATCCACCTCCTTATCAAACAACGTCTGTTATGTTAACAACTCCTGCTCCAGACTTACGGGTTTGCCAACCCACGGCTCCTGAGGCTTTTTCCCAACCCACATGCTGTCAGACTACTGCTGACAGCCCCTCTGGCCACGCCCAACAGCCAGGAATTATTAGAGGAGCTTATCAAAAAGCAATAAAAGAAGGAGGTTTAGACGCCTCCGATCTGCAGGACATTGAGCTATTTCCAGTGATATACCGGACTACACCAGCAGGCATTGTTTTTGAATGGGAACCCGTGCCTCTGGTAATGAATTAAAGAATTGGTAATGATTTTAAAGAATTAAAAAATGTGATAAAGGATTATGGAATTACCAGCCACTACTCCAGAGGACTTCTTAATTCTTTAGAGGGTGCCTATCAACTGCTCCCGCAGGATTGGAAAGACTTGGCTCGTATGTTGCTTAATGGAACCCAGTATGCGGTGTTTGAGTCCGAGTACAAAAGGGAAGCCATGAATAGGGCGACACGGCCAGGGGCCCAGTGGACCATGGAACAATTATTTGGGGAGGGTGCCTTTGCTACACTCATCACCCAGGCGCAGGCCTTAACACCCCTTGCTTTTCCGCTTGTCAACGAATGTGTAATGGCAGCCCTGCCCCGTGTAGATGAATCTGGTACCCCGATTCAATCCTTTTCTGCCATAAGACAAACTGCAACGGAATCTTATTCCAATTTTATTAACCGCTTACAAAAGGCAGTGTCGTATCGTCGGAACTAACGCCTTCCAAATGGATACATTGGCAGCCGCGCTGCCAAAGGGAAATCAACCCCAGGGCACCTGCTTTAACTGCGGGAAGCCCGGACATTTTAAAAAGCAGTGTCGAGCCCCCGGAGGGGGGGCTGCGCGTCCCGCGAAAAACACAGGGATGAAACCAAATACAGTTTGCCCAAAATGTAAGAAGGGCTATCATTGGGCAAATCAGTGCCGATCAAACCAATCCAACCAGGGAAACTAGATAGGGGGTGTGCAGCTAACCCCCTCCCCAAGGCTGCTTCCTCTCCGCCAGAACAACGAATGCCCATTAGGGGCCAGTCCCGAATTGATTTACAATTTATAAATGCGGTTTCGGTAGATTTTCCTAATTTGCTCACAATGGCTGAAACCAATATTCATGGCCCCCTGCCCCCTGGCATGGTGGGAATAATACTCCCTCATTGTTTGGCTCAGAAGAAGGGGACATCGGTCATCCCTACTATGGTCGATTCGGACTCTACTGCCCCTGTTCAAATTCAATTTTATACAAACGTCCCAATTGAGATTCAAAAGGGGGATTCCATTGCCCACCTTGTGTTAATCCCCTGTGCGGAAGCGCCACTATCTTGTGGCGATCCCTCCATGTCCCTTTTTAAAGGCTCCCCTGAATTATTGGCTTTGACACAAAAAATCACACCCAATAAGCTTATGATGCCACTATTAATTAATGGCACCCTATTTTCTGGTCTTGTAAACTCTGGTGCTGATGTTTCTGTCATAAGGACCGCCGAATGGCATTCCTCATGGCCGTTGGAAGCCTCACCGGCAGGGGAATACCTTGGCTGTGTGTCTTATTCCTCATGAGAGACCACCACACATGGCATCTGGCCTTCTCAATTCCTGGCAAATAGATGGAGAGGAAATGGAGGTAGTGACAGATTTCATTTTCCTAGATTCCCCGATCACCGCAGATGGGGACTACAGTCAAGAAATTAAAAGACACTTTCTCCTGGGGAGGAAAGCTATGGCAAATCTAGACAGCATACTAAAAAGCAAAGACATCACAATGCCAACAATGGTTTTCCCAGTTGCAATGTATGGCTGTGAAAGCTGGACCATAAGGAAAGCTGAGTGCCAAAGAATTGAAGCCTTTGAACTATGGTGCTGGAGAAGACTCCTACGAGTCCCTTGGACTGCAAGGCAATCATACCGGTCAGTATCTCCTAGAGATACTCCTAGAGGAGATCAACCATGACTGCTCTTTAGAAGGCCAGATCCTGAAGAAAAATTCAAATACTTTGGCCACCTAATGAGAAGGAAGGATTCTGTGAGCCTCTGTTTTGCTGCTTGCTTTTCGGCTGCCATTGAAACGGGGAGGGAGGGCATGGTATTTGGGTGGGGGAAATAATCTGTACAGGAGGACTGTTAATTGGGAGTTGTTCTCACCATTCGTTTGCACATGTGGAAGGAGGGGAGTTTCCCGCCAAGGCCAACTGTCCAGCATTCCAACCTGATGATGATGTTTGAAGATGTTTTCACCTGACAGTTGTGGTGATATATGATTGGACTGTAGACTGGGGTATCAAGGGGAGGGGAATGAATCATGTATTGATATCTATTGCTTTCGCGCTCTTTTGCTCAGATCCAGCTTTGCTTCGTTTCTCATCGGTTATAATCAGTAAAAGTACACTTAATTCTGAAACATGGAGTTGAGTGATTTCTTTCTTGGTTATTAATTGAAGGAGCTGTGACATTTTCACTGAAGAAGAACCTAATGCTGGTCAAGATTGCGGCAAAAGAAGAAGGGCACGACAGAGAATGAGGTGGCTGGATGGAGTCACTGAAGCAGCCAATGTGACCTTAAATTGATTCGGGGGATTGTAGAGGACAGGAAGGCCTGAAGGAATGTTGTCCATGGGATCGCAATGGGTTGGACATGACTTTGCGGCTAACAACAATAACATATTGTGCTATATTCTAATATATTATTATAAAATAAAGCCTAGGACATTTGCATTCATAGAGATTTAAAATATTTGCTATTTACTTCATGTAAATGCTAAAAAATGGAAAAGAAATACTACACTAAAATAATATTTTGTACACTGCATGAATAGAAAGAAAGAAATAGGACTATTTTATAATATGAAAAGTTCTCTGTGTTAATCATTTAGAAGATTAGTATTTAAATAATGAATTGATTGCTGGGTTAAAGCGATAACCTTTTCCCTCAAAGACATTGTCTGAATTAATTTAATTACCAGGTACTGATATTTAAAGTTCAAAAGGGAAAAATACTGTATCTGTAAGATGTCATGTTCCAAAATAGTCCAAAAGGAATGTTTCTCAGTCAGGCAATTATTAATTATCAGTATACTAATTAAATAGTGGGCCCAAAGGGGGAGGGGGAGAACATCTAGACTTAACTTCAACTATAGGAAAGACCCTGTACTTGAGATCTTTTCTCAAATCATAGAATACCAACAATGCATCCTAAACCATTTTAACAAAAAAAATATTATATATGTTCATACGGTGGATGTTACAATACAAACCAGGGTGACTCAAATCCTAAGCAATTTGAGTCTTAATAAATTAAGCAATTATTTGTGCAAAAATATGTATAAATTCAAGAATATTTATTCAATACATCCTTTGGATAATGAACGCGAGGTCTTTTAATCTTATTTGTCTACTTCATCATAATTAATTTAATGTTTGTTATCTCTAAATTATAGAATATTTTTATTAAAAAGACAATTCCATCTTTGCAATGAATGTTTGCAATCCTGTTGCATGTGGCTGCCACCAATAATCTTATCTCAATTGTTCTTAGGGAGTTTAACCGGCTCAGTAAGGGTACAAAATGGGGTATGGCAGGGATGCATCTTGTCCCCCTCCCTCTTCAGCTTCTATATTAATCCCGATTGATCTCTTACAGAACCCTGATTTCCCTCCTCCTAACCTAGCACAACGCAAAGTGCCAATTCTCTTATATGCTGATGATGCCACTATCATTTCACAAACCCCCATAGGACTGAAGAGAGCAATTAGGGTAATACTCGGCTATTGCAGGCAAAACAAGCTGGTCCTTAACTTCGATAAATCAAAAATTTTAGTTTTTGTTAAAAGACCAAGCCAATACTCCTGGCAAATAGAAGGATATAGTTTGGAACAGGTTAGAATATTTAGATACCTTGGTGTGGTTTTCCACTCGCTAGGGACATGGAAGGCACACCTGGATTACACATTGCAAGTAGCCATTAGGTTCTCAAATGCAATCAAACATTTCTTTTATACAGGTGGAGGTCAGTTAGTACCTGCTGCCTTAAAACTTTTTGAGGCCAAAACATTGGCACAAATTCTTTACGGGGCACAAACAGGAATCCTTGCAAAGAGAGACTTGCTATAAACCATACAAACTAAATTCCTGCGAGCCATCTTAGCTGCACCCAATGGAACTCCAAATGCCCAGTTAAGAATTGAGACAGGCATGCCTCAAATTCAGGTAAGAGCCTGGAAGATGATGATCATTTATTGGCTTAAAATACATTTCTTTCCAGAGGGATTGTCCCCACTAGTGTTGACTGACAATTTCCCATCCCCCTGGAAACAGGCAATTGATCACAAGCTGGGCTCTTATGGGCTCTCACCATTATTCTTAATGTCCCTAGGCTTTGAGTAGTAATTAATAGAATGAGGGACATGGAGGGAATGGAGTTCCAAGAAGAACTAAATAGGTTACCTCTCCACAGTAGGGACAGAATTAAAGGGACAGGTGTGTGGGAATCGGCAAGATATCTAAATGACCTGATCTCCCCAAAACAAAGAATAGCTTTCTTCAGAGCCAGATTTAACATTCTTCCTTCAGCACTCCTCCAGGTATAAGAGAACACCTATAGCAGAACCTATAGCAGAACACGCTTGTCTATGTGATAAAGGAGAAGTGGAAGATAATTCACATGTTCTATTACACTGCTAGCTATACAGAACTTGTAGGTCTGCACACATTCTCCCCTTATTAGGGAGATTGCCAGGGAGGGCAGACCATTTTTATCTAGGCTTTCTCCTCCAGGACACTAACCTGGTTACCATGTATGTAGTAGCAAAGTTCTGTGCTGCTGCAATGTCCATAAGAAAAAAATTGGCTACAAAAGTATAGTACCATCTTGTACCAATTATCTGGACATACCTTTAACAATCTTTGGACCATTATGTTATTATCCACTTTTAATATCAATACTTTTTAATTATATTTTAATGTTAGTATTTTTTAATATAGTGTAAAAACTAATGTGTATTGCTGGTCTTTGACCGTAATAAAGATTTTACTTACTATCTCAATTGTTCTCTTTTGAGATAGTATGTTTTTCATTGATTCCCATCCCAAATACTTGTGGAACACCTTAAATATAATGATGTTAATATTCCTTGAAAGAAAATATGAAAGAATCAATGGAAAATTTAATTGGCTCTCAAAAATAAGATAAACAATACACAAATGTGTGTTGTATGTACACAAATTACTAAAGCGAATAAAATATGGGTATTATTTTCTTCTTCTTGCATAATAATTAGATTGCAGATTATCATGTTTGGCTTGATTATTAGTACTATTTATTCTTTGAACATAATGGAAATGTATCCTTTAGTTCAGTTTTGCAGTACTCAAGATGTGAGCAGAATAGATATTAAATCAGGTAATAAATATATTTTGGAGTGCATGGCATTTTATTTTAAAAGGTCCATTATTTTCTTTTTAAAATATATCTAGTTTCTGGCAAGTGTAGAATACAGTTTTCCAGAAAGAAGTATTCAAGTGAAGATGTCCTTCATCCTGTACAGCTGTTACTATTATGTAGAGGCTAAATATGCACACCTGTACTTAGGCAATTTTCCTTCTTTTTTTAAAGACAATATGAAGATCCCATTAAAATGAAAAAGAATTCCCTTTGGATTAGTTGCATAGTTTCTCTTCTTGTTTATGTGCCCTAGGGATGCATATTTAAACCTGAAAAATATTTATCCAGATGTGTAGTTTTAATAAGATAGTTATTGTATACATTGTGGTTGACAATGAACCAGTCTCAGAATGATTTTTTTCCCAGTGGCTGGCTATCAGGATCTTCTCAAAAACCATCTGTAAATACTATGGAGATTTATGTCTTTCATTTCTAAAAGTCTGCGTTATGACCATATGTAGTTGCATATGAACACATGCATTCATTTAATACTCTTTGAATATTTATTTTGTTTCCACTTCCTTCCTCTTTTTCTCTTTTTTTCCTTATGTGGAATTATAGTATATGAACCACAATGTATTTCTTTTGCCTTCTGTAGAATACCACCTATATTAACAAAATTGTAACTTTCTTTTTAGCTTTCCCTCCCATTCCATCATTCTCTTTCTCTCTCTCTCTCTCCGTGGGTCTTGTTTTGCCTGTATGTGTGTGTGATAGTGCTGGGAAACTGAACCAAGGCTTGCTTGTAATTTAACAGAAAAATCATTACTTTATGTTGAATTTTCTAATTTCTTTTTGTTGATACTGCATGTGTATATGCCATATACACATACATATTAAACTGCACATGGGGGAATGCACAAACATAAACATATGTATTTACACATTTCCTTTTTCATTATTACGGAATAAACATAAATCAGGTTTAAAACAAAAGGGAAATAAAGAACTACTTGTTGATTTACAATTATTATTTACAAGTATTACTTTTACACAAAGAGTTTCTAAGTAAACTGCATGTGCACATGATTTTAATAGTTTATGTAATGTAAAATTAAATTTCATTCAGCAGTTCTTCTAAATACTGTTTCCCTGAAAATACAACCTACCACAAAAACAAAATTCTCACATCTGCGCCTAAAATAAGCCCTAGTTAAGCCCCGCCCACTGTCTGGGTGTAGACTATCGTTCAGGTTTAAAAATCAAACTAGGGCAGGTATGGGTTGAGGAGCTGCCCCACATGCCCATCATCCACTTACCTTAGGATCGCCATATCCAAGCCTCCCACACCCCAACACCTGTCATGCCACTGCCCAACTTCTACAATCACTTGCGGCAGGACATGAGTGGCTGCTTTTTCCTGCTTTACCCTCAGTCAGGAGCATGGTGATTCATGGTGAAATGGTGGGTGAATTTACTTTCAAAGTATTCCTCTATCGTCAGCAGCCAGGGAGGGTCGCTTAGGTAGTAGGCTGAGAAAGTGGAATTAATACGTGAAGTGTGGGTATAGGTCAAGCTTGGCATTTCCTGACTTTTGAGAACTTTTGGCTGCATGCAAAGAAAGCAGAAACAACAGAGACCTTGGCTAGTTTCGCTTCCTCAAACTTCACCATAAATGAGTCATCCCAGCATCAAAAGCCTTGCAGCGTCCTACTGAATCCTACCGCTGCATCAGTGCGAAGAGTATTAATATTTAAAAAACATTTAGAAAAAGTGCTAAATAAAATTTTATTCAACATTACATAAACAATTGAATCTTTTGTATATATTTCAGTTTTGAACAGCGAGTATAGTAATAGTAGGGGCACAGTAACCTAGTGGTTAGGATGCTAGGCATTTTGTCAGAAGATTGACAATTTGAGATCCAAGCCCCACCTCCTCCTGCTTTTGCCCGAGCTCTTGCCACCCTAACAGTTTGAAGCAGGCAAATTCAAGTAAATAGTTACTATTTTGATGGGAAGGTAACAGCGTTCCATGTATAGTCATGCTGAGTACAGAAGCTATTTTCAGACAATGTGGGCTCCCTCATCTAGGAAATGGAGATAAACACTGTCCTTAGAGTTAAACACAACTGGACAGGGAAAATCTTTACTTTTTAATAGTAATACTACAAATTTCGCGCTATATGACTGAGTGTCACATGACTTATCAATCAAAAGTTAATTTTATTTTACTTTCTATATCAAGTTCTCTATCAAGAAGACTAATTTCACTTGATGGATTCTACTTTAGTTTATCTAAAGAATAAATTTTGCTCCAAATCTTCTCATTTATCACTATATCCTTTGGTATCCTGATACTGATGCTGTACTTTGATTTCTTAAGAATATTGTCTTCCATAATTCATTGAATGGTGTTTAATTAGTGAAGAGTCAACCAGTGTTTAGCATTTATTAAACCCTTTTCAGTAGCTTTGCATTATTCATCTCAATTTGTGTCCAGGAATCTAGTAATTCAACTGGAACTATTTTAATTAACTCTCATGGTTGTCTATTAGGATCTTAGCTGATAGTGAAAACATAAATCCATGAAAATCATCTAGAAATATTCAAACCATATCATTAAATTATTCTCCATAGGGATAAATATTTTTTTTTCTTTTTTAAAAAAATCTTTATTCGCCTGTCACCTTTCTAAAGCCTCTTATTATATGCAGTAAACAAAATTTTTTACAACTGATTTAAGAGACAGTTTAAGATGAAAAATATGTATTTCAATAAAATTATCTACATTTGTCTTTTTTCCTTAAATTCTTATTTAGATTTAATATTTAAGTTGCTTTTAAGGCTAAAACAAATTCCTAGAAAATCAAGTCATTTAATATTATTAAGTTACATTTTTCAACTAAGCGAAGCTACACTGGGCTACCTCAGCCAATTACTTGACAAAATTGAATCCACCATTGCACTTTCATTATTGATAGAAGGCCTGCAGAAAGTTTGCTTCCCTTGCAAGTCTCTCAGGACACAGAAAGACAAGAGTTTTCTTAATAATATCCGTCGATCTTCTGAGACACTATCCCAGAGAAGAAATTGCTGTCTCCGTCTTGTTATAATTTGGTAAACATGTTGAAACTGTTTTATTTCAATGTACTTTTGATCTGAAGGTATCTATTTTGGGTTTTGTCTTAACTTTATTGCATTAATTTTTTAGACTCAGTTGGTGTTGATTATTATTACCATTATAGATGATGATAACCACTGAAAAGTAAAATAAAATTGGGCAGCTGTAGAGCAAAAGGGTGAACTAAGGTACTTTAATGAACTATTATGAGGATTAGTTGGGATCCCATCTTCTTTGCAGATCTAGGATAATTCACTGCAGCAAACTCACCACAGTCGTCTTGCGGCTATCTCAATGCAGCCAACTTGCTGAGAGATAATCCATGTGGGATAACTCAACACAATAAATGTTATCCACCACTGTTTCTTCTACATTACTTCCATTTTTGTCAATGGAAATGATGTCAAAGAAATAGTGGATAATATTTATCACATTGAGTTATCCTCCATGGAACAGTTCCATGGCGAGTTGCCATGGCAAGATGGCCACAAGTTGGCTGCAATGAGATGGCCACAAGATGGCTGTGGCAAGTTGGCCACAGTGAATTGTCCCATTCCATTTCTTTGCAGCAGTGTCTCCACTTGCTTCATTTTCATCCTTTTTCCTCATAAAACAACTAGGACCAGTGCTGTGGTTTGATTTTTCACATGATCTGTCATCCATAAAATAAAAAAAACTGGTAAGTTTTTTTGAAAAGAAAATGCTTGAGATGATGAACAGCTAATAATGAGCAGAAATTTAAGAGGTACATATAAGAATGGAATCGGTTCCTGCGAATACTTTGCCTGTTTGTTTCAGTGATATAGTAGAGCTTGTATCTCTACTTTTCACTCAGTTGTTAGTGATAAAATTCCTCACATTATGATAGCAAGCATGGAGATCTCATAGACCAGCATAGTTTACCATGGATGGGCAAGAAATGATATATCATGTGAGATTATTAATAAAAAGATATCTCTTTGTATTTCTTTTGGTATTGTACTTCATCTGTAATAGCTAGTACATAATTTGGAGGTATTGCTAGACTGCTTAAAAAGCAGGTTACATCCATGCCTGACAGAGAAAGGCAATATTTAAAATAAGTGGCTTATGCACCAGTTGCATTTCACTCTCTCTGTCCCTCTCTCTGTCCCTCTCTCTCTATATAAAATAGAGGGGGGAGAGAGGGAAAGAAGGTGGACACCCACCTCACCATAATTAGACAGGGCTACCATAGAGTAACTCTGGGAGACTGTCAGTCATAAAATATGTCTATGCATATACAATTAAAACATAAATAATTAAAATCAAACATTAAAACTTAAGGACACATGGGGATAATGGGGGTGGAGTGGGAGAGGTAGAATCTGTTGTTACTTGATCAACCACTGGGCCCCAAGCCAAGTGACACAGCAACATCTTTAGGATCTTATGAAAGGATAGGAGGGTTAGGGCCAACGTCACATTGGGAGGGCAAGATGCTCCAGAGGGCAAGAGCAACTCCTTAACCCTGCCAGCCAGAACAATTGGACAGATGGGACCTGCAGCATGCATCCTCTACCAGTACAAATGGGAAGGGCCAATTCCAGTGGGATGAGACAATCCCTCAAATAACAATGACCCATGCCATGAAGGATTTTAAAGGTGATCACCAACACCTTGAATTGTACCTACAAGCATATCAGTAACCAATGCAGCTCATGGAGCAGTGGTGTCACAGGGACTATTCCTGGGGCTCCCAAAACTGCATGCGCTGCCACACTCTGCACCAGCTGTAACTTCTGAATGCTCTTCAAGGGTTGCCCCATGTAGAGTACATTACAATAGTCCAACTATGTGATGACCAGAGACTGAATGACTGAGTGCAGGGAATCCTGATCCAGGAAAGGTTGCAACTGGTGCACAACACAAAGTTGTGCAAAGGCTCTCCTATCAGCAACTGTTATCTGCGCTAGAACCACCAAGTTGCAGACCAGATCTTTTTTAGCAGTGCCACACTATACTTGTCAAAGATGACAAAGTTGGAGAATCTGGAGCCCATGTACCCAAAGTCATTTGGTCTTTTCAGGCTTTTGTCAAAGCCTCATGTCTTAATCATATCCTGCTTGAATTACTTTATTTACATGAAGCTTCAGATGGCTCAGAATCCAGTGACAAGGGCAATTTTTGGAATCTTTTGATATAGCTCTGAAAACTACACTGGCATCCAGCAGAGGTGGTATTCAACCAATTCTGGCCGGTTTTGGTGAACCAATAGTGAAAATTTTGAGTAGTTTGGAGAACCAGCAAATACCACCTCTGGCTGGCTCCACCCCATCTGTTTGCTGCCTCCCGAGTCCTAGCTGATCCGCGTCCCAGCTCATCGGCTGGGTCTTCTTCTGTTGCCCTGCACAGGAGAACAGTACTGGAAAGCAGGTTAGTGGGGTGGGGAGGGAATGGGGATTTTATGGTATCCATGCCCTGGAGTGGGATGGAAATAGAGATTTTACAGTATCCTTGCCCTGGAGTGGGGTGGGAAGGGAAATTTTGTGATATTGTTCCCCCAGGAGTGAGGAGCAAATCGGGGTCTTGCAGTGTCCTTCCCCTGCCATGACCACCAAGCCATGCCATGGCCACAGAACTGGTAGTAAAAATTTTTGAATCCCACCACTGGCATCCAGGTTTGATTTGAGATGTTGGTTACCACACATAGTCTAAATGGCGAAGGAACCATTTGTGGGACTTCCTGTGCCCATTATTTCTGCATGACTTAATGCTATCTTTGAAGTATAGCCTCTTCTCTGTGGCTGCAAGAGCTCTATGGAATAGCATCTTCCTAAAAATATAGATGACCTTGAATCCATTAGCTTTTTAATCTTTTTGAGACCTCATTATTCTCCAGGCATATGCACCAGGAGGTTGGTGAGCTCTGCTGGTGATGTGTTTTTTGCTTGGGGACATTCTTGTTTTAATGAAGGTGTCATAAGTCTTAACCTCTGAAGGTTTATTCTTTGAATAGTTTCCTGAATCACTAATATTAAATGGTTGGCTCTATAAATCAAATAAATCAAACAAATCAAATAAATAAGCAAAACAAACAAACAAATAAAAAAGTTATTGTTTATTCTCTACTGCTAAAATACATTCTTTTCCAATGGCTTTTTAAAAAGAAGTTATTTAAATAATCCTCTATAATTGAATATAAATGCAACTAAAGGATAACTGAAAGTAGTCTTTACTTCAAACAATTCTCATTGCCTTACTTTCATAACATTTCCATTTAACATATATGAAGAGAGAACTTCTATATACAAGAAGAATGTAATTATAAAATTCTTTTTTGACTGGATTCCATATTGTCATTACAACTGAGGCATTAAATTTTACAGATCCGAAGACAGACAAAACTGCAACTCTCTGATTGTTAAATAGTGACAACTTTTATTTCACAATTATTTGACACACAGTTTTATGTTTTATCTAAGCTTTGTAAATCTTAATGTGCACTTTACTTATAATGATTTGAAAATCATACTTTGATTTATATTGTATATCAAAAGAAAGAGACTTATTTTTACTCATGATGCAGATTCATTTTTGACATAATAAATATTAAAATAATAATAATGTTTTGAAACAAGCAGGTAATCATTAAAAACAAAGCATGGTAAGGAATTAGATGCACAGAGCATTTTCTTCTCTATATTTAATATGTTTAATGTGCTGCAGGTTAAGGGTGAATAAGAACAAACATTACACACACACACACACACACACACACACACACGATGAAACCAAATATTCAACTTTTAAGAAAATGCTATGAGATAAAATTTAGATTTAGTTTTTATGTAGGTCTATACTATAATAAATATTTGATTTTCTGATGATGAGCTTTGTGCAAAATTTTGTTAATAAATCATATAATTTGAAGAACATTACACTTTTATATTTCTTGCCCAATATTAATATTTTTAGTACTGATTTATTGTAAAAAGCATGCATGTTTTCTGATGTATATTTGCATCTCATGGAATGTTTATTAAAGTTATATGACAATGGCATGAAAGATCATTAAAATGTAGATATATGGATGGCACAAAGAAGTAGGAAAAGTAAGTTATAATTGAAAAAAAGAGACTCTACCTGTATAGCCCAGCGAATTGTCCTCATTATCTAAGGTGGGAAGTGCTGTTCCACTGTCACTTCTTCTCTCTAGGTCATCAGAGTCTGTTGAAAACAACATCAGAGCTGTTGTTGGAGTGATAGTAGTAACAGTATTTGTAATTGCCATCAAATAATGTCCATACACAAGTAAATCCATATAAAGCAGAAAAGCAAATAGTGACAGCATTAGACCCTTCCATGACATTGAATAAATTAATTTCTGCAATATCTTCAGCATCATTACTCCTCCTTTCAGTTTAATAATCCCTAAATTTTAATCTTCTAATCCACTTCCCTGCAATTTACAGCTCTGAAGTACAATGTTTATACTCTTCAGAGCAGCCAGCACAAGCTGTGGCAGACATATGGGGAAGAGGAGGCAGGGTGGTTGAACGCTAGCATTGCTAATTTTCTACCTTATTGTTAATCAAAGCTATTGACTGGGATCACTCCCATCATTGCTTCATCTCCTGGCAATTACAGACTCAGGGGACTTTATCTCATTGTGGGAAGAGGGAGAGCAATGTCTTGTCAAATAGGCACTTGTGTAAGTGCTATTTTGACTCTGGAGCTGGAGAAAAGTAAAAGAATAAAAGGCAAAAGTTCATAATCAGAAGGAAGAAAAATAAGAATAATACTGAAAGCATATATAACATGTTGGAAGTGTTATCTAAGAGTAAATAAAGTTTGTTTAAATATATATATATATATATATATATATATATATATATATATATGTATGTATGTATGTATGTATGTATGTATGTATGTATGTATGTATGTATGTATATATATATACACACACACACACACATACATACATACATACATACATACATACATACATACATACATATATATAATTCATAAAGGAGAGCACAAATAGAGAAATGGGAAAATTAAATTCAAGTGAGTGCAAAGAGAGGTGTGGTTTTAGATACCAGAGAGACTGAGTTGTCTTTAATTAATTTTAGTAATGTTTAATAGAATCGAATCAAAAGTTTATACAAATATTAAAAAATAGGAAAAATAAGCTGATACATAGACTGCATCTAATTTATCTCTTTTACTGAATTAAGTCTATTATAGTATAAAATATTCAATTGCTTATATACAGTGTTTATAGTTTTCCTACATGTATTATCAAAGAATATACTGTATATGGGATTATAATTTTAAAATTGCACACAAGTGATATGGAAGCATTTTAAGTACACCATTCATACCTTAAAAAAAAAACCTCACTCATTGCTACTGCTGTAGTTAAAAACATAATACCTGTTTGTGGAAAGCATTTAACAATCTTTAAAGAATGAACTAAATAAAGTATTTTCTTAATAAAACAGACAAGTCTTTCCATCAAAAATATTTTTAAAATAATGTAATCATTCCTCATTACTAAGAATGTTCACTCTAAAACAGGAACTCTAACACACACAAAAACCCCTCTTTATAAGTATTTTCACTTAATAATCATTTATTCTGTATCAGCTCTTGGCAACCTATAAACTTTTTGGAGAATCAAAGTTGATCAAAATTCTGTCCAACACACTATTTCCTTATTAGCATGCAAGGAACCACTGGACCAGTTGTGAATCACAGCAGAACAAGCTGAACAGACCTTTTAGTAAATAAAGCAGCAAAGATGTCATGTTTGTGTTCATTTTCTGTATATATATGAAATCAACTTTGCAACACAAATCAAATATGAAACTGTCTTTCAGTGTTTCTTGATCAGTTTCTAGAACAGAAAGGGTAGGCTTAATTTCTTAATGCAATGCTATTCACATTTTACATTAATAAAACTGCTTGGTAATACAGTATTCAGAAAAATGTTCTCACTCAAGTGTTTTAATCTCTTATTTTTTCTTCATATTTGTCTTTTATTTATGTGAAAAGCTTTAATATTTTTTTATATACACACATTCACTTCAACTTGCATTTCATTGAGTTTAGAGGCTTATCACAAGTGAACTGATCGATTTTTTATACACATAAAAATTCATATATCCCCTATCATATATCCTCACAAAAGGAGGTGTTATTGCATCATTATGTAATAAAAAATAATTTATAACAAATTATTTTTAATCTCTTAACTATCCCAAAATATTCCAGAGATTCGTAAAATTAATTAGTAGAAAAATATTAGCAGGATAGACAGTATGACAAATAGTTACTATAACCAAAATGTTTTCTTTGTTATTTTTTAAAGCTTCAAGTTATAAAGTAATGTTTAAGGACACATCATTTCTTACATTGGGGATTAAATATTTTTAGCCTTCTTCATACATATTTTCCTAAATTTCTCTGGATTAATGAAAAAATCAGTGGAGCTTGATTCAATTTGCTGAATACATTTCTAATATTGATACCCATTTGCTTTTTCCTCATATTTTATTAATTATAATATTGAAAATATCAATATTATACAAAAGTTCACAATCTAGATAGATTTTACCAGATAACAATGAAAAATCTACAATAAGATTTAAAATAAAAAGTTATTTTTAACAACTTTATAAGCCTGTCCACATTTATCCCTGATATATTGGATTTCAAATCACATTTAAAAAGCTGATTGGCAGCAGATTCCTGGATTACATGATTTACACCGATTGTAGATGTTATAAAATCAAATATAGTAAATTTAGAAAAATATTCACCTTGGTAGATACAGGAAAATTCACAAATTAGAAAGAATTTGACACATCTTTTCAGATTAACAAATGGTATTGAAAGTGTAAGCTTTGTGAGCTGCAATTCACAAACATATACAGTAACTAAACTAATATAAGATTCAAATTGTGATGAGACTTAGAAGACAAATAAGGGAAAAGACAGATTGGTAATACAGATGTGGGTTACTAACAGAGGTGAGTTCCTACCAGTTCGCACCTATTTGGTAGAACCGGTTCATCAAATCTACCGAACCGGTTAGAAGAGGTTCCACCAGTGGACCCGGAAAGCAGGCCACACCTACAGAAGAGGTTCCAAATATTTTTGAAACCCACCACTGGTCCTTGGATATAATTATTCTACAATATCATGCTCATATTTATAAAACTCAGTGCGTCTGTGAAAGGTAAGGATGACTACTGCGTTTGTGGTGCAATCAGAACCACAAGATGCCTTTTAAAAAACAAGTTTACATCGTATTCTTATGCATGCCAGTGCTGTGTGTGAGGTAATTTAAGGTGGTTCTGACAAGTGTCGTTGGCATCTTCATATCTGGTCACATGGGCAGCAAGCCACTTCCATCCGGTCACATGGGTGGCAAGCCACTCCCACAAAGGAGGCCACACCCACAGAGTAGGTTCAAACCATTTTTGAAACCCACCACTGGTTATTAATGATAGAGATCAGAGGTACTTTATTAATTGTGATATTGTGTTAACAAGCCTTTTGTTTTTGTCCAGATCCTTTAAGATAGCTTGAAAGTTTTTTGCATGCACAACCAAGCTATTATGTCTCCTTCCTCTACCTCCTGAAATGATTGTTTTGATAGCTGCAATAAATACGTGTTTAGGAGGTTTAAATGTTCCCATATAACCTTGGCCTTATTTTGAATCCCAATGTTAAATTTGCATCCATTAATTGAACTTGAGGAAGTGGATAAGTTCCTTCAAACTGTCAGTGTACCCAACCCATTTGTTAGTTCCTGGCCCCTCCTGGGTTGTCAAGATAGTCTTAGAAATAGCAATGCTATTATCTTATTTGAGTGATAGGTTTGTCTTTCCACTTTGAAGGGGATGGAGGTTTGTTCTCTTTTAAAAGGCACCATTCCTGGATAATTACCATCCAGTTTCCAATCTTCTGTCTGGCAGATGAGTAAATAGAGAGGATGTTGTAAGAAGCAGATATCTGCATCTATTTCAATTGGGTTTCAGATCAGGATAAAGTACACTGTCCTTACTTGTCAATAATCTTTGACAGAACCAGGATGGGAGTGGTGGCTCTATGTCAGTGTGCCTTGATTTCTCAGCAGTTTTAAATACCATCATATACAAAAATACTATATATTTCTGGATCAGCAGTAGGAAGCAGCAAAGGGGGTCACTGTGTTTTAATGTTTCTCAATCTGGGCATCCCCTTGTATTAAAAAATACTACTCCATGAGCTGTGTCCAGAAGTGCATTTCCACAGGTTCAGATGGTAAGTCACATTCTAATTACCTCACACCTGTACTACTGTGATGCGCTCTATGTGGGATTGAGCTTAAATACCTTTCAAAGCAGACAAATATTGACTCTTTGTCTGTTTTCCTTGAGACATACAGTATCATCAGTTTTCCTTGCTTTAGCAGTTGTCTTTTGTGTGTTTAGTTTTTGAAGACTGACATGCAGCCATCTCATTTTTATTTTTATTTATTAAAAAAAAATTGTCCCAACTCCCTTCCTTTTTAGATTCTAGTGTTCAGTCAATAGATAAATTTATGTGGCAAATAAACTTTAATTCAATAAAACAATGTATACGAAAACAACTTGACAACATTGCATGCTTCTTGAATAATGTTTTCTCAATTAAGATCACAGGCAAAGAACATTAAACATTATTTTTGAAAAAGAACGATATGCTTGGCATTTAACTACAGAATCCTAATGTGTTTAGATTTAAACCATTTTCTCATTTGTCATACCTAAAAGGTACCCCAACAAATGACTATATTGATTTTCCTTTTTGTTTAAACCTTCATGCATCATTCAGCCAATGTAAAACTGGGCATACAATCATTTTTTAAATCAATGATTTCAAAATATATTTTTAGCATTTATTTTTGAGTGATATCAATTTCAGTTGAAAAGTGTTTTCATAATATCACCATTTCAGTGTGAATCTATAGTAATCTTTGTAAAGTATTATGAAAAATTAGACCACTATTGAATGCCAAACACTATCTTTGAACTTAAAGATAATGCAATTTAATGGATGCATTAGTGTAACATGTTAAGAACAGCAATAAAATATAGCTATGAACACTATCAATAAAAACATGAATGTAGACAATAAATTATAATACAATAAAGAACTTCACAGAAGAATGTGAACATTACAAATGTTTTGTAGTACTCCGATAATGCTCCCTTTCAATATGTTGCTTTGTTTATACTAATATTTCAGAACTCTGCTTATTCTATTTTTTATTAAAAAAAATAATACAAATTTCTTGTCCAATAAACAATACAAGCTGAAAGGTTTAAGGTTAGACATTTTAAGAAAACAATTGGTGTGATTATGCATAAATTTAACAAGCAATAAATTTAACACATACATTTAACAAGTAATTAACAAGCAATAAATTGTAACATATAAATTTAACAAGCAATACATTAAAACTACATTGAAAGACAAAATAATTTACATTTATTGTCATAAATAGTGATCTAATTTTTTACACATTCTTAATGTGTAATGTGTTAATTCTAGTCCATTGTATCATTTGCCTGAAAAGAAATCTGACTGTCTCTCTCTATCCAAAAGTGCCACAGAGGTCAAGAAGGTATTTATTTTTCTCAAGGGAAAAATTTGCATCTATGGCTTTAATTCAGAAATGCAAGTGGAAAGAAGAATTACACAATGAAATAAAGAAAATTACTCAAATATACACATGAAACAGATAACAGTACTTTTTTGCTATAATTCTATTGAGTTTCAGTGTCTTGTTTGAATGGCTCACATGAATCACTAAGCCAGTGTTTTTCAACCACTGTGCCGCGGCACACTAGTGTGCCGTGACATAGTGTAAGGTGTGCCGTGGGAGAATTACTTTATATATAGTCAATATAGGCACAGAGTTAAATTTTTTTAACATTTTCTAATGGTGGTGTGCCTCGTGATTTTTTTCATGAAAAAAGTGTGCCTTTGCACAAAAAAGGTTGAAAAACACTGCACTAAGCCATATCTTGAAACAAGTAATGAAAATATTTGGTTTAATATGTCTCTCTATGTGGGAATCCAAGGTATGTTTGTCCAGTATCCTATTTATATTTTTTGTAAGATAAAGGTTCCCCTCGCACATATGTGCTAGCCGTTCCCAACACCACCGTGTACACCTCCGTTTCAAAGCCGAAGAGCCAGTACTGTCTGAAAATATCCCCATGGTCATGTGGCCAGCATGACTAAATCCAAAGGTGCATGGAACACTGTTACCTTCCCAATAAAGTGGTCCCTATTTTTCTACTTGCATCTTTACATGCTTTCAAATTGCTAGATTGGCAGAAGCTGGAATAAGCAAAGAGAGCTCACTCAGTTACACAGCACTAGGGATTCTAACCACCGAACTGCCAACCTTTCTGATTGACAAGCTCAGCGTCTTAGCCACTGAGCCACCACATCCTTAATTTCTTTGTAACAATATATAAAAACCAGTACTAGTTGATCTAGCCCAGGACTCATAGAATCAACTAACAACAGGTATAGATAAAATGTTGCAAAGAGCAAAGCCATCTGAATTACTTAACTAGCAACCTAGCCCTAGAAAGATTCTCAATTTTAATTAAGCAAGATACATATAAATTATATATAAGTAAAGTGAGAAAAAATGTCTGCCTAATAGTGGGTATAGGTGACATGTTTCAGAAGTCTCTGATAACTAATATACCTAAACATTTGTTAGACACACTACAGATAATCCCTCAGGAACAAATGTCCATTTAGGAAATGTTTAGAATTACGAAATTACCCCCAAAGCGGCCATTTTTATCCCATGTTTTCCCTTTGTTGTTTGGAGTTGCAACAATTTCCAGAGGCCCATATGGTTGGTGGATTGTTTGTTCCTAGTTACATGGCCAAATAAGATCCAGGGATTTTGCAACTGGCATAGTTTTGTTTCTCATCCTACTGTGTAGAGAAGAGAACTGGCATTCTATAGTTCCATTTGTATGTATTTTTTTAAAAAATGTTGCTGTATACTACTATTTGTTTGCAAGCATTTTGAAACTGTTCTGCTTCTTTTTAAGTTCTGTACTTTGCAAATGATTGTGTTTGCAAGTACAGTACTTTGCAAAGATAAATCTCCCCACTCTACTTTGCAGCCTGCTAAGTAGCAGCCACAATGTTTTTTTCCAGGCTACAAGCCGTGAGTCCTTTAAATCCCCACCCCACTGGAAATGCTTTAATTCCTGGGTAGAAAGCTTGCACCGGCTTGCCTGAAAGAAGCTGATGGGCAGGTGACAACAGTCGGAGATTCCCCCACCCCACCAAAGCCTCTCTGTTCACTTAACGATGTTGGCGATCATTTAATGAAAGAGAATAAATAGTAAAATTTATTTTCATTGATTTAACAACCCATTTGATTCAATTAACAAATTTCATTTTAAAAAGTTATAAAATTGAGTCTGATTCATTTTGCTATATTTTTGACTTACCACCCTAATGGGCTGGCTCCATTAGGGACCCATCTCAAGAACTACATTCCACCAGGAAAATAGAAAGTAAAACTCAGTGGAATTCCCTACCTATAAAAAAACCTTCAGCACGTAATGTATTTGCAGTGTTTAAACTGCAGTATTACAGACAAACTGTGCCCACAGGCTTGAGTTCAATCCTGACAGAGCTCATGATTGACTTAGCCTTCCAACCTTTCAAGATCATTAAAATGAGGACCCAGATTGTTGGGGCAATATGCAATAGTATTTATATTATAAACTGCCCAGAGAGTACTTTAAAACACTATGGGGCAGTTTATAAGCCTAAATTCTATTGTTATTGCTATCTACAATGACTTTCTACAAACAAATGTTATCTAAGACAAAATCTTGCCACAACCCTGCTTGTCAGTTCAGAGCTTAGAAGACACTTTCCTAAGCAAAAGCTGTTAGGGATCCCTACCAGTCTGATGACATTTTGCCAGAAGATCTGATAACTAAGACCTAAGCTATTTTATGACACCACATATGTGGCCAATGAAGAAAGATAAAAATAGTATGGAAACAGCAGGATTTCAAGTAGACTGCAGCCTAATGTTTGAAATCAAAGATCCTTATTTAAAATCAAAACAATGTGATTTAATATTGGATTGTCCAGTTCTTAGATTTAAGTGGAAAGCTCCAAGTTGACTTTCAGGACAACCAATGTTACATTAATGTCACAATTAATGCTACCTAATATCTGGGACCAGACATTCTTTTAATCCATTCAGTAGTGAACAACTGCAAAACAAGCTGAATGCACTGTCTGTTGAAAGACCAGATAAGCTCCCACTGATATCTTGGAATACAGCTATATACAGATATGATCTTCCCTCCTTTCCTTCCTCCATTAATCTCCAATGCCAGGCTGGGCCATAAAGACAAATCTTTCTATTCTTGTTTCAGCAATGACCTTCCTTTCTCTATTGTTATGATATACCTTAATTCCTGTCACACAAATGATAAATGAGTTTACCAAAGGATTGGCACAATCTTCAGATATGAATTGGGTTTAGAATGGGATTTTGTGGGGAATACGTATTCTGTGATGAAGCAAGCACATACATTTTGCTTTAGTGTCTCAATTAATAGAATTATCCATTTTCAATTTATTCTGATATTGTTTATAATTGTGAAATTAATAGCTAATTCTCAGATGTGATGAATATAAATAATAAATACATTGTTGTATAAGGTTCATTTATCAGATGCTGTAAGCTAGAAACTGCCCAATTTTATACCTCCTTTCTAATTGTGTGGCTTTATCAATTCATATACTGTATATTAGGAAGCAAGTCATGGTATTATTACACATTTTTCAATAAATTATTTGTCTGATACAGGATATGCTAGTAGCATATGTATTAAAAAGAACATATCCCTCAGGGCAAAATGCAAGCCATTTTTTAAATTGGCAACTAATTGCAGCCAAAACCAAATTACTAGAAATATATAGGGCCTATTTATTCTCTAGCAGCCATGACCTCATGGTGACAGATCTGAAAAAAAGACTTGTAAGTCTTTACTTAATAATAATAAAAAAGCAGGTAGTTCAAGTGGATAATTGGCACAAACTAGGAAACTACAAAATGTTTTGTGTCTGGTAGCTTACTCCTTTCTAAAGTACTCTGTGAAGGCAGTTGTCATTTCCTGAAATATGGACTGAGAAAGAGAGAGGTTGGTCCAAAGTGAGTTCTAATCCAACCTTAGGTATGTGATTTTGGGCCAATAACTTTCTCTCAGTTCAGCTCACCTCACAGAGTTGTGGTTGTGGGGAAAATAGGATTGGGGTATGTTTGTTTGCCACCTTGAGTTGTTATATGGGGTAAATAGGCAGAATAATAATCTAAAAATAAACAAAAACGAGATGCCTAGTTTTATATATAATTAGTATCATATTTTAAAAAATAAAAATGTTTATTTATATTGATATATTTACAACAGGTATGTATATTAATAGATAAGAATATGTAAGGAAAATGTATTGACTTCTATCTCTTTTATTATAGTTCATTTTGTGTATTTGGTTTGGACCGGTTCAGCCGAACCGTTAGTGGTTTGGCAGCCTGGATCGCTGGAACCAGCAGTGACCCAGGCCTGTCAAGCCCCCATACTGGTTCTCAGGGCAGCACCATAGGTGCCACCATCTTTTTTTTTGTTTTTGCACATGCACAGAATCCACCCCTAGTATGTATATACACACACACAGAGAGAGAGAGAGGTGTGCGTCTAAATCTGTATTTGTGTGTAATATCACCCCACCCCCCCAGTATTTATCTAATACTATCCAAAATACACAACTTTTTTTTCTTTTTAACAGCACTGCTGTTTGTGTTTACTTTATGACTCTTTAGGATACATACAATATTGAATACAATATCTGTATGTGGGGTATCTGCATATAGTGTTGTCTTTGACACTGCTATTTTCAAACTAGAAAATTGAAGGCAAATACCTTCTTTTTTATTCTATTTGAAAGATAATGACTAAACTAAAATAAGGTTCAAAGTTTTAATTATGTTTAACCTTAGACATATTTTCTTCAAATGAAAACATTTAAGACTATTATTCTTTGACATACAGTATGTGTTTGAATATCTGGATTAGAAGACTGCATCTAAATGATCAATACTAAATTCCATTAAAACCTTTAAAACCAACTAACATCTGCACATATAAATATTAAGAATATTTTGAAACAATTCTGATATTCTAGTTACAGAAATGTCATATATGCAAGAAAAAGTAAAAGCATATGTTAAATACATGAAATGGGTAAAAGAATTGTAATAATCTGTTTATCTTTAGAAATATACAATACTCTCAAGATATATCTTTGGGGAAATATGATTTCCTTACACAGTAGTTTTTCTGTGATAAGGAAGGAAAATGGTATCAAACCATAACAAAGAAAAGCCAAATGATGGTGGGAGGCGGTAGAAACCTGGTGTGAAACAATGCTATATATAATTAGTGTTTAATTATGCAGAATTAACAAATGATAGACATATTGGTCATATTACGGACCAAGGCTCATTGCCAAGTCAACAAGCTGGTCTAAAGGGATGAAATAATACATTCATGAATTTGATGCCTGTGGCTGGGAACACCAGTGCCGTGTGCTCTGTTGGCACTGCCAAAAACATTTAACAAAACAAAAAAATCTGATGATTTGCTAATACAGGATAAGCTTCTGCCAATGACATTGGTAAATAAACCAATAAAATATTTTTAAAAGGGGGGAAATGCTAAACGGTGTATTCAAATAGTGACAAACATAATAATAATAAACGAACAAAACAGCAATTTGCTTTTGCAAACACTACTGTCTCATTGACGAGAATGCTAATTGCTATTTGGTCTCACACAGCCCTAGCTCTTTATCAGCACACATACAAGGTGTATGATCTAAAAATGCTTTAAAAATGCCTTCATAAGCTATTGTAAGTATATGCAAAATATTTTATAGACCCCAAATAGATATTCATATTAATGTAGAAATGGCCCGATTACATCTGCTGCTTAGCATGATTGAGCTTGTGTTTGTGTCTGTAGTTTCTATATGCTGAGAACATGGAATAGATTTGTTGATTTTGAGACAAACATTCTTTCATTGATGAAATCTTTAGTGTGGCCCATATAAGCAACAGAAAAAGCCTCCTTATTAATTATGTTAGGTACCTTTTATTTAAAAAAAAACTCTTCATAAAAAAGAGATGGGAATCAACCAAATAGCTAAAGAAGATACTCACATTTGACCAACTTTTATTTCTAAAGAAACATTTAAAGTCAAATGTTAAAAACATTAAGAACTAAACAAACCCCAAACTATACTGATGTAACAAGTTTGGAACAGAGGCAGTTTTCTTTCCTTTATTTCCTCAGTAATTTCCTTGCAGAAGATACAAAGCCCATAGATACTTTTTAAACAGGCAAGTAGATTTCGTTTTTCCTTGACGACATTTTGCTTCTTATCCAAGATATTTTTTCAGTTCAACATCTTTGGGACAACCAAGACTTAGATGACTGAGAATATCCATAGACATGCATACCTATGTTATAAATGGGGTGAATTTGCAATTTAAACTGCACAAGAAATCCCAAGACTTTACATAAGCTTCACACAACTATCACAACTTTGGTAGCACCTACTCTCCATCCCCACTTAACCCAACTCCACCCAGTCTATATAGCTTGGTTTTTTCTTAGTCTCCTTTAAAAAAAAGAAATAAAAGAGGAAGCAAAACAAGACAGAAATATGTTCTGGACCTGTCAATACAGAATGTACAAATCTGGTACACAAACAAATGAAGAAATAAAATGCCTTGTGGTTAAATAATGTTCAATGGTTCAGTGAGCAAGGCAGTGTTCACCCAAGTGCTATGAAAGAAGCTTATTAAGAAATACAAACATTAATTCATATATTAATGTTAATATAATATCAATTTAAAGATACTTTAAGTGGCACCTTTGTGATGTATTCAAAAACAAGGGAGAGGGGATTGTTGCCAATTACCATTGCTGGAATATATTTCCTATTAACTTTTCCACCAGTTAACAGAAATCCATTATTTCACATATGTTCATTTTTCTTTCATATTATAGGATATTTTAAAGAAGCATTTTATTTAAGAATTTGTGTCTGGATTTAGAATTTTAAAGAGACTTACTTTACCTGGATGGATTTAATTGCTAAAAAATGGTGACTTGTGAACAAAGAGCAAGAAAAATCATACATTCTGGATATAGGTAATAAACTGGAAATATACACAAAGCAAAAGAAAAGCCTACTAAAGTTAATCCAAGACATTTGGAACAATAAAAAAAAATCCTCCTGAGTTGTGGAATGTATGGATATAATTAAAAGCAGGGAAAGAAATAAACACATACTTTGGAGTCTTGTGTGCAAATAATAATTCACAATAGAGTTGTTATTTGATTTGATTTTTCCCTAACATATTCTTCAAACAGAAAAACCACAATTGTGGGACTATCTGATATGTTTACCATCATTTCCCTATGCTGTGTTCACCTTTTTCTATAATTCCTATTTGACTTGTGCTTTACTAAGATCCAGAGAGTAAGACTGTGTATAAGGAAGAATTCAGAATA
Organism: Thamnophis sirtalis; assembly: GCF_051295495.1. Classification (NCBI taxonomy): domain Eukaryota; kingdom Metazoa; phylum Chordata; class Lepidosauria; order Squamata; family Natricidae; genus Thamnophis; species Thamnophis sirtalis. Next base: position 43,344,559 of record NW_028261388.1, on the reverse strand, counting down.
TTGACAGGTTCAGATGTCAGTCCAGCTTGCTCTCCATTCTTTCCCTCTATTCTCCGTGGATACAGCAGGACGGCTCAGGAGTGGGTATTCTCATAGTCTGATTGGTCGAGAGACTGGGTCAATAATTCAGAAGCCACATTTATGACTCTCCTCTTCCTTGGCCCAGTTTAACTCAGTCTAGTCTAAGAGAAGAAGTAATTTCCTTGGCTCCACTGAATTATTGTCAGTCTATAGACAACGCTTAATCATAGGAAATTTCTTAGATTTTCGTACACAGAATACATTACCAATGCAGAGCACTCCCTTTTGGTTTAGCATCAGCGTCCCGGACCTTCACAAAGGTGTTGGCATTGATGGCAGCCTACCTGCGAACAGTTCCAGTAAGAATCCAGTGCTATCTTGATGACGTCCTCATCCAAGCATCAATGGTGGCCTGGGCACGACACGACCTGCAGCTGACAATACAGCTATTGCAAACTCTGGGGTCCTCAGTGAACTTTCAAAAAAGCCACCTACAACCCATTACAAGACTTCAGCACCTGGGGGCGGTCAACAATATGGTCCAGGGATGAGTCTTTTTATCACCGGACTGCTGGGATAGCCTTGTCCAACTCACATGTCAGGTACGTCGGGCTCAATTGGTGTCCATATTGATGTTATCCAGCCTTTTAGGAAAAATGATTTCCTGCATAGGAATCATGCCCTGGGCCCACTTACACTCCAGAACATTGCAAGGGGCCCTGATTCCATTTCAGTGCACCAGTGCATTGGAGGCATTGGTGTGCGTTTCTTCATATGTTATTCTGTCCCTATGATGGTGGCTGTCTCCAGCCCTAAGTCTGGGATCCGAGATTTGGGAGCCACCCACTAATGACAGCCTTTATGGTTGGGAAGCAGTGCTAGAGAACTAGATAGCGCAGGGACGGTGGATGGAGGCTGACCTCCTTCACAACATAAATTGGTTAGAGCTCAAGGTGGCTCACCTAGCACTACTCCACTTCAAGACCCAGCTCAAGGGCCAACACGTACTCCTGCACATGGACATGGCAACAAAAGCCCATGTAAACCAGCAAGGGGGCACTCACCCAATGTCCTATGGGTCAAGGTCCTAAGACTAGGCATGTGGGTGGAGAGACACCTGGGATCTATTGTGGCAGAGCACATCTCAGGAATGGTGAACCTGCAGGACGACTGGCTAAGCAGGGCCACCGTGGACCATGGGGAGTGGCAGTTGCAACCCAAACTGTTCCAGCAGATTTGCCATCACTTCGAGACACCAACAGTCGACCTTTTTGTCATGCCAGTGAACGCCCAGCTGCCACGATTCATCTCCCAATTCCTGTCACATGGAGCAGAGGACATAGACATGCTTTGTTGTTGCTGGCTGGCAGGCCTTCTCTACACCTTCCCTCCCCTCCCTCTCCTCCCAGGGGTGATCAGGAAACTAGAGATAGAGGGGGCAGAGATAGTGCCAGTAGCTCCACACTGGACCTTCAATTAGACCCAACCTTTCTCCCAAAGGTCAACTCTCTCTTCCACAGATCACAGGAGGTCTTGCTCCCGGACTTCTGTCCCGGGCCATTGGGGGAGAGAGAGAGTCAAAAGCATAGGTTGGATGTTTGTAGGGCCCTATGAATCTACCTAAAGAGAACAGTCCCATTCCTTAGGTTAGAGGCTCTCTTCATTTCCTTTCAGCCTTCCTCCATGGGTGCTAGAGTGTACCTTGCCACAATCGGGAGGTGGTTAAGAGGGACTATTGTAAAGGCCTACGAGGCGCAACATGTACCAGTCCCAGAAAGAGTTACTGCACATTCCATGAGAAGTGCAGCTACCTCTGCAGCCTGGAGCACTAGTGCATCCATAGAGGACATCTGCAGAACAGCAGCCTAGGCCTCGCCATCTCCTTTTACTTGACACTATCGGCTGGACACTTTTGTGTTTGCTGATGCATCTTTTGGCTGTGGAGTGTTTCAACAAGTCATACACTCACCTGGACAGATAAAACAGTCTTAGTGGCCCACCTTTAGGATGCTAACTCTGGTACGTCCCATTCCTGAGCCGTCCTGCTGTATCCATGGAGAACATACGTTGTCTTACCTGAACGTTGATTCTCATGGAACAGCAGGACAACTCAGGTCCCCCCCCACCAGTAGATTTAGATTTAGATTTAGATAGATTTAGATAAGTTTATTTATATGCTGCCCTTTTCCCTGGGGGGACTCAGGGCGGCTCACAACTTAAAAGGGGGGGGAGGACATTAAAATATATTTAAAAAGTATTGACATTAAAATAACATGCATGTTCTCAAATTGTTCGGGTCACTCCCTGGTTTACATGGGTGAAAAGCCAATAAGTATGGGAGTAAATACAATGGTCCAGAAATTGTTAGAGATATGTCCAAATAATTGGTACAAGATGACAACTATACTTCTGTAACCAAATTTTTTTCTTGCCGACATTGCAGCAACAAAAAAAAATTGCCATTGCATACGTGGTAGCCGAGTTTATGTCCTGGAGGAGAAAGCCTACATAAAAATTGTCTGCTCTCCCTGGACTGAACATTATTATTTGTCACCTGACTTTCTGAACATTATGAATTTTTTTGAAGCTGAGAAAAAAAACCTAGCTGTTTGCAACAATAGTTCTTTAAAGAACTAAACCAATTTCATATTTATTTTGTACAATGACAATAAAGGCTATACTGTAGTCCTTATATGCAAGACTTTCAAAGCAAACTCCTTCTTTAATTTCCCTATGGAATTCCTTTTTGCCCTCCCTACTAATGTGTTAAGAAGAATAAATATCTTATTTAATTAGTGGCACATTAAACAGAAATTACAGTGTAAAACTCCAAAATTACAGTTTAGTATGATGTTCAGTTCTATCACTTAAAAGAATAATCAAGAAAACTGTTGCCAGACCCATCTCAAGTGCTAATGGGGTTATAATACCAAAATGTATTCCATTTTCTATCAATACTGCTTTGTGTACCTGTAACACAACATCATAACAATTTTATAGTGATGTAATAGTTCATGTTCCATCTCTCCACAATTCATATACTTGTTTATGTGTCTGATAAAGGACATTGCAATTAAAGAAAGCTTAGCTCATGTACATGTTTAAGAAAGTGTAAGACTTTATACTGTATGTGAAACACATTTACATATTATTGCATAGTATGTTATATAGAGAACTATATAGTATAGTATATTCAACAATGTGGAACAATGCGTTTATTTACTAGAGTCATACAATGGCAGTTAAGAAATTAATTACCCTATAGTCCATTAAAAAAGTAGTTTTGGAAAATGCTAGTGGTGATTACGTTTGTACCCATGTTCACCTCAAAAAAAGGCCAGCTGATTATATGACGGAATCACTTTCATCAGTGATATCAGAATGGGAAGGAATGCATTTTTGCATGTGATCAAAATATGCCTAAAGGCCTGGACTCCTTACTAGTTCAGACTTCAGTTAAGTCTGCAATTTCATTATGTCATATAGTGGAGCAAATATTATTACAGTATGATATATAATGATAAAAGGGGAAAAGACTAATTTAAAACCAAACAAAATTGAGAGGTAGGAAATTGTATCTAGGACTCATTAACTCCATAACCGTCTAATGTAATATGAAATAATATAATAAAAGAGCCATTTTTCCCCCTGGAGCTGGTTTGGTTTGGTTTGGTTATTTTGACAGCCTCACAGAATTTAATCTTACAGAATTGCAAGTAAAAGGATATTTAGCTCTTTTTTATTTATTACCTTGCTGCAATTGCATAACATAAACATAAATACAAACACTGAAAAAACAAGAAATCAAAAAAAAAGTTAAAAGTTAAACTTTTAAACAATGAGTTTAACTTTAATCATTCAGAATTATATCTTTCAGTTTTATATTTCTGCCAATAAATAACTGTTTCTAAAGCTGAGAACCAACACAACTCAACAGTTAACATATGTCATCTGTTATTTCTTGGATTATTGTTAATCTTTCTCATTTACATTTGATAAATGTAAATAATGGTATACATTATTTACAGAAATCTTTATTTAAAAAATTGCAAATATCTGGACAGCCTTTAGAAAGCATCAAAGAGGACAGAAAACTAAGTCTTTGCTGCTATATAGAAGTCAATTGTACTTTTTGCAGTCCAAATCTAATAGAACGGTTTATAAGTAGACCTATCCATAGAAAATATATCTGTGGCCATCCAAACATGAAGTTCTAGTTTCTCTAGGCTTACATGTATGATAAATGATTTGGGCTGTTACAAATTGTGTTGATGTTTTTCTAAATCTATTTATCTTCTTCATTTTAATATAAAGTTGGTTATTTAGAATATCGCAAACAATGTATATGGAAAATGTGATAAAATTATCATATCAGAAAGCTAATCCTACATTAATAATATTACATCAATCAATATATTGATTGCTGTAATTTCTCTTCCATGTTATAGCACTCACATGCTCTCTGAAATAAATTTTCTTGTTTTTTTTAGAATCATATTTTAGATTTACAAACTGAAAAGTATGATAACACTTAACCTTGTCTTGATACGTACTTTGTTTATTGTGGCAGATGCCCAATTTTTTAAAAAATGTTTTTCCAACGACAAAAAAATTATGTTATGGGAAACTTTGCATAGGAACAATAAAGCTTAACTATACATTCATGGACATTATTATAAATTATTATTATTATTATTATTATTATTGTTGTTGTTGTACAATTGTATCACAGCGGCCAGTTGTTTCGCCGGATTTGGCATTGGTTACTAGTCGGGCCCCACCCAGGGGCCTAGGACGTCGTAACGTATTTTCGTAATATGCGTGCAGATCCAAGCAGTGCGGCTTTTTGCATTTGACTGATGGTGATTTTGTCAATTTTTAACTGTTTTAAATGTAATTCCAGTGCTTTTGGAATAGCACCCAGTGTGCCAATTACCACTGGAATTACCACTGCTGGTTTGTGCCATAGTCGTTGAATTTCGATTTTTAAGTCCTGGTATCTTGCGATTTTTTCATGTTCCTTCTCGGCGACCCTGCTATCACCTGGTATTGCGATGTCTATGATTGTGACCTTATTTTTCTCAACCAGTGTGATGTCTGGTGTATTATGCGCCAGTATTTTGTCGGTTTGTATACGGAAATCCCACAAGATCTTGACCATCTGATTTTCGGTGACTTTTTCAGGCTGATGTTCCCACCAGTTTGTTGCTGTTTTAATATTATAATTTTTGCACAAATTCCAATGGATCATTTGTGCTACTGAATTGTGCCGCAATTTATAATCAGTCTGCGCGATTTTTTTACAGCAGCTGAGTATGTGATCAACAGTTTCATCAGCTTCTTTGCAAAGTCTGCATTTGGCATCATCAGAGGATTTTTTGATTTTGGCCTTAATGGCATTTGTGCGGATAGCTTGTTCTTGCGCAGCCAGGATTAGTGACTCTGTTTCTTTCTTTAATGTACCTGTTTTTAACCATAACCAAGTTTGTTCACTGTCCACTTTATCTTTTATTTTTTCAGAAATTGACCATGCAGTGCTTTGTTCTGCCAACTCTCCATTCTTGATTTTATCACATCTTTTCTGTATTCTTGTTTTGTCTGTTGGGCCTTCAGTAGATTTTTGTTCTTTACTTCGATTAATAGATGTTCTTGACTTTCTTTTAAATAATCAGCCAGTGCATGTTTTTCTTCTTCAACTGTTTGCTTCACTTGTAATAATCCTCTGCCACCTGATTTTCGGGGCAGATATAGTCTATCAGTATCACCACGTGGATGTAAACTGTAGTGCATTGTCATTAGTTTTCTGGTTTTTCGGTCCAAAAGGTCCAAATCAGCTTGTGTCCAGTTAACTATGCCAGCTGTGTATCTTATAACTGGTATTGCCCAGGTATTTATGGCCTTGATTGTATTTCCACCATTCAATTTAGATTTCAAAATTTTCCTAACTCTGTTGGTGTACTCTCGCCTGACAATAATTTTTACTTCTCCATGCTTGATGTTATCCAACTGCAGAATGCCTAAGTATTTGTAGGCTTCATTTTCTTTGCATTTAATTAGTTGGCCATTGGGCATTTCAATTCCCTCAGATGCAGTGATTTTGCCCCTTTTTATGGATACAGTGGCGCATTTTTCCATGCCAAACTGCATTGAAATATCGGTGCTGAATACTCGGACTGTGTTTGTCAGTGATTGGATTTCTATTTCTGACTTTCCATAGAGTTTCAAATCATCCATATATAGTAAATGCGAAATTTTTTCAGCTTTTTTGGCTGTTTGGTAGCCTAATTTCATTTTTTTTAAGATTACTGATAGTGGGATCATTGCGATGATGAAGAGAAGAGGTGAAAGTGAATCACCCTGGAAAATTCCTCGCTTGATATTAACCATTCCGTAGCTCTCATTCCCTACTGCCAACTCAGTTCTCCATTGTTTCATCGCCTTTTCAGTAAAGGATGTAATATTTTTGCTAATGCCAGTTGTTTTTAAGCATTTTATGATCCAACTATGTGGCAGTGAGTCAAATGCCTTTTTGTAATCAATCCAGACCATATTCAAGTTCGTTTTTCTGTTCTTACAATTTTCTAATATCATTTTATCAATTAGGAGCTGATCTTTTGTGCCCCTGCTCCTTCTTTTGTTGCCTTTTTGCTCTACTGGCAAAATGTTGTTTGTTTCCAAATAATCCATCATGTTATCTGCAATAATGCCTGTGAGTAATTTGAAGGTTGTTGGCAAGCATGTTATTGGTCTGTAGTTTTCAGGTGTTGTTCCTTTAGTTGGATCTTTCTGAATCAAGTATGTTTTTCCAGTTGTTAACCATTCATCAATTTGTTCATCAATTTTATTATTATTATTATTATTATACAATTGTATCACAGCGGCCAGTTGTTTCGCCGGATTTGGCATTGGTTACTAGTCGGGCCCCACCCAGGGGCCTAGGACGTCGTAACGTATTTTCGTAATATGCGTGCAGATCCAAGCAGTGCGGCTTTTTGCATTTGACTGATGGTGATTTTGTCAATATTTAACTGTTTTAAATGTAATTCCAGTGCTTTTGGAATAGCACCCAGTGTGCCAATTACCACTGGAATTACCACTGCTGGTTTGTGCCATAGTCGTTGAATTTCGATTTTTAAGTCCTGGTATCTTGCGATTTTTTCATGTTCCTTCTCGGCGACCCTGCTATCACCTGGTATTGCAATGTCTATGATTGTGACCTTATTTTTCTCAACCAGTGTGATGTCTGGTGTATTATGCGCCAGTATTTTGTCGGTTTGTATACGGAAATCCCATAAGATCTTGACCATCTGATTTTCTGTGACTTTTTCAGGCTGATGTTCCCACCAGTTTGTTGCTGTTTTAATATTATAATTTTTGCACAAATTCCAATGGATCATTTGTGCTACTGAATTGTGCCGCAATTTATAATCAGTCTGCGCGATTTTTTTACAGCAGCTGAGTATGTGATCAACAGTTTCGTCAGCTTCTTTGCAAAGTCTGCATTTGGCATCATCAGAGGATTTTTCGATTTTGGCCTTAATGGCATTTGTGCGGATAGCTTGTTCTTGCGCAGCCAGGATTAGTGACTCTGTTTCTTTCTTTAATGTACCTGTTTTTAACCATAACCAAGTTTGTTCCCTGTCCACTTTATCTTTTATTTTTTCAAGAAATTGACCATGCAGTGCTTTGTTCTGCCAACTCTCCATTCTTGATTTTATCACATCTTTTCTGTATTCTTGTTTTGTCTGTTGGGCCTTCAGTAGATTTTTGTTCTTTACTTCGATTAATAGATGTTCTTGACTTTCTTTTAAATAATCAGCCAGTGCATGTTTTTCTTCTTCAACTGTTTGCTTCACTTGTAATAATCCTCTGCCACCTGATTTTCGGGGCAGATACAGTCTATCAGTATCACCACGTGGATGTAAACTGTAGTGCATTGTCATTAGTTTCCTGGTTTTTCGGTCCAAAAGGTCCAAATCAGTTTGTGTCCAGTTAACTATGCCAGCTGTGTATCTTATAACTGGTATTGCCCAGGTATTTATGGCCTTGATTGTATTTCCACCATTCAATTTAGATTTCAAAATTTTCCTAACTCTGTTGGTGTACTCTCGTCTGACAATAGTTTTTACTTCTCCATGCTTGATGTTATCCAACTGCAGAATGCCTAAGTATTTGTAGGCTTCATTTTCTTTGCATTTAATTAGTTGGCCATTGGGCATTTCAATTCCCTCAGATGCAGTGATTTTGCCCCTTTTTATGGATACAGTGGCACATTTTTCCATGCCAAACTGCATTGAAATATCGGTGCTGAATACTCGGACTGTATTTGTCAATGATTGGATTTCTATTTCTGACTTTCCATAGAGTTTCAAATCATCCATATATAGTAAATGCGAAATTTTTTCAGCTTTTTTGGCTGTTTGGTAGCCTAATTTCATTTTTTTTAAGATTACTGATAGTGGGATCATTGCGATGATGAAGAGAAGAGGTGAAAGTGAATCACCCTGGAAAATTCCTCGCTTGATGTTAACCATTCCGTAGCTCTCATTCCCTACTGCCAACTCAGTTCTCCATTGTTTCATTGCCTTTTCAGTAAAGGATGTAATATTTTTGCTAATGCCAGTTGTTTCTAAGCATTTTATGATCCAACTATGTGGCAGTGAGTCAAATGCCTTTTTGTAATCAATCCAGACCATATTCAAGTTCGTTTTTCTGTTCTTACAATTTTCTAATATCATTTTATCAATTAGAAGCTGATCTTTTGTGCCCCTGCTCCTTCTTTTGTTGCCTTTTTGCTCTACTGGCAAGATGTTGTTTGTTTCCAAATAATCCATCATGTTATCTGCAATAATGCCTGTGAGTAATTTGAAGGTTGTTGGCAAGCATGTTATTGGTCTATAGTTTTCAGGTGTTGTTCCTTTAGTTGGATCTTTCTGAATCAAGTATGTTTTTCCAGTTGTCAACCATTCATCAATTTGGCCCTTTTGTAAAATTTCATTCAGTTGCCTGGCCAATATTGCATGTAAACTGGTCAGATATTTGAGCCAGAAACCATGTAATTGGTCCTTTCCAGGTGATGTCCAATTCTTTACCTTTTTAACTCGATTTTTGACCATCTCAGTTGTTATTTCTAATACTTGCATTTGTTTGTTGCCAATGCTTTTCTCAAAGTCATGTATCCACTTTGCTTCCTTGTTGTAGTCCTTTGCATTTTCCCACAATTCTTTCCAGAATTCAACTGTGGCCTGTTTTTCTGGTTTTTCACTTTTGGTGTCACCATTTACATTAAGACTTTGATAAAAACGCCATTGGTCTGATCGAAATTGCTGATTTTGTTTATATTGGATGATTCGTGCCTCATATCTTTCAATTTTTCTAGCTGTTGCTGTTATCTGCTGTTTTACAATCTCTACAGCTTCATTGATGTTTCTTGTATCCAATCTATATCTCCTGATTAGCCGATCTATGATTTTGTTGTTTTTAAGCCGTTGCTCATGCATGTTCTTTAAGTTACTAGCATCTGCCCTTAATTTTTTTATTTTTTGTTCTAAACGGATTTTCCACTTTGGCTTTGATGCTTTTTCTGTTGTATGACTAGGTACTTTAATTTTAATGCCTAGTTCATTAGTGACTATTACAGCTGCGCTGTACATTAACTGGTTTGTTTCCAAGATGGATCCCAGTTCAATTGTTGAAAACACTGCATTAACCATTTTCATGATAGGGGCCAAAATTTTCTTAGGCACAGTTTTTAGTGATGGTAAACGTTGCCTTTCCTCATTAAGCAGAAAATGCTCCATGATCTTATCCTTCAATTCTTTTTGTTTTTGAGTTAGTTCATCAGTTGGTTCAGTGATAACTGGTTCTAGTGGTGGTGATGTTATTTCCTCCCCGAGAGCTTCTTCTGGGAGTTCTACTATAATGTCTTTAGTTGTGTCTTGAATATCAGTTATTTCTGCTTGTGATATTGTTTTTTGGGTTTTGCAATTTGCCTGAATTTCCTCATGTTCAACTTCACTAAACACTTTATTCCGTATAATAAATCGCCTTTGATCTGCTAGTCGTTGTTCACTAACATTTGAATCTGGATATTGTTGTTTCCATAATTCATACATTCGCTTTAAATAGCCTCTTTTTTCTGGCTCTGAGTTGTAGTAACAGGCCATTATGGCACGGTTTTCATCTGCACTATATTTTTGTCGTTTTGTTGGCTGGTCCACTTGTAGCCCACTTGTCGACGGATGTCCAGGGACCCCAACATCCGCCGCGGCCCTTGTTAACCCGCGCGACGACCGATGCGGTATGGAATTCTTATTTGTTTTTTTCACCATATTGTATGGGTTGGCGGGGTTTTTTTTACGGGACCAGATGCCAACCTGATCCCAACCTTCCTCCTTTCTCATCCGGGCTTGGGACCGGCAATGGCGGAGTTATTATTATTATTATTATTATTATTATTATTATTATTATTATTATTTAGATTTATTATGGCAATCCATTCCAAAAGATTCTGAAGAGCTGATAGCAGTTTTCCAGTATCTCAGGGGTTGCCACAAAGAAGAGGGAGCCGAGGTGGCACAGTGGTTAAATGCAGCACTGCAGGCTACTTCAGCTGACTGCAGTTCTGCAGTTCAGCTGTTCAAATCTCACCGGCTCAAGGTTGACTCAGCCTTCCATCCTTCCGAGGTGGGTAAAATGAGGACCCGGATTGTTGGGGGCAATATGCTGACTCTGTAAACCGCTTAGAGAGGGCTGAAAGCCCTATGAAGCGGTATATAAGTCTAATTGCTAATTGCTAAACTATTTTCCAAGGCACTTGAGGGTAGAACAAGAAGCAATGGGTGGAAACTAATCAAGGAGAAAAGCAACTTAGAACTGAGGAGAAATTTCCTGACAATTAGAACAATTAATCAGTAGAACAGCTTGCTTCCAGAAGTTGTGAATGCCCCACCACTGGAAGTCTTTAAGATGATGTTAGATAGCCATCTGTCTGAAATGGTATAAGGTTTCCTGCCTAGGCAGTGGTTTGGACTAGAAGACCTCCAAGGTCCCTTCCAACTCTGCTATTGTATTGTATTATTGATGAGCTTACAACATCCAGTATAAAATTTAAACAATTTAAATAATTCAAGCATAGCTACGTAGCCCAGACAAAATCAATCAATCCTACAACAAGAATTCTTTTAATACACAAACTTCAGGCGTCTGAATAGAGTCAGTTCTTAAGAGCTGTTAAGAATTCTTAGAGAACAGGCATTATATATATCTTTGGAGTTATTGCCAACTTGCGAAGGCCAACTTGCGAAGGCCAACTTGCAATAGGATAACTCACCATGACTAACCTCCCATGAGGCTACTCGCCATGGGACAGGAATTACACTAATACCAAAGAAATAGTGAAATAGAATCATTAAAGAAAGTATGCCAAAGGAAGAACAAAATGAAATGTGAATGAAAAATATCGAAATAATTTTGTAATTATTTTAAATAATTAAATTGAATTGTTGAATTGTCCCATAGTGAGTTCTGTGGAGAGTTGGCCATATCGAGTTTGTCCAATTGCCTTGGCAAGTTGACCCATTCCATTTCAGACAGTTAGGTATAGTTTTTATGTCCCACAGGCTGAGTTGGAGGTTTTGGAATAAGTGCATTGTACCTGATAATAATATATAATAATATATAATATAATAATATAATGTAATGTAATGTAATGTAATATATTATATTATATTATTATAATATAATATAATATAATATAATATAATATAATATAATATAATATAATATAATATAATATAATATAATATAATATAATATAATATAATATAATATAATATAATATAATATAATATAATATATAATATAATAATATAATAATATAATATAATATAATATAATATAATATAATATAATATAATATAATATAATATAATATAATATAATATAATATAATATAATATAATATAATATAATATAATATAATATAATATAATATAATATAATATAATATAATATAATTAATATATGATATATATATATTGTGGAATAAAAAGAAAATAATATATGTATATGTAATACACATACATACAATTGTGGAATAAAAATAGCCTATTGTTAAACCAGAATGAAAGAAAACTGCAAAAATGATTAATTTTCTATTTGTTTGCCAAAGACAGTTCTGTATATATAAGAGGTCTTATAAGATGTCTTGAAGCAGGGTGGGCAATATTTACATGGCCAAAGTCTTTAAAATTGTTGGAAAGTAAAAGGTCATAGTAAATAAAGCTTCTTCTTCTTTTTTTTTTACAAAACAGAGAATGCAAGGATTGCAGAATCTCGCTAATTATGAATTGTTTACCTCTGATGTAAAACTTAATGAGCTATAGCTATTTGGCTTTTTATTATCCTTCACAGCAAGCTTCCCCTATCCTTCTGACCACCAACAGTTTTTACAGCATCTTGTGTCTTTTTTTTTTTTTTTGAAGAACCTAACTCTGTTATTTAGGGTTCAATATTACTGACAGTAATGTGGAAGGAAGATCAATTTTGTTTATTTCCTTTGACAATATAAAGGGATAGCCTGGGGATGGTATAACAATGTCTCACAGAGAAGCAACCTGTTTCAGGTAGTACAATGAAGAAAGGGGGATAAAGGAGAGAGGAGGGTGAGAAAAAGAGATAGATAGATTGGTGGAGGGAGGGAGAAAGAGATCATTAAAAAGGGAGGCACATCTTTTGATAAAACAGCTTCAGGTGCCCTGTGTGTCCTATAAGCAATTCCTTAGATTATCTACAGTAATAATGAGTAGAACTGTTATGCAGACTATTCCGTTTTCTTCAGAAAGACTTAAAATGCCTCTAAATTGCTTTCTTTGGACATTATTCCTCCCCTTCCCTTGTTAATTCATTAACATATTCTTTCAAAAGCAGCTATAGACTTTGAATGAAAAGAAGGTGGGGGTAGAGCACCTCAGTGCTGCAGATGGCTGTCAGAATGAAATGAAGCTTATGTCTGCTGAGGGACTCAGACATTACTGTGAAATCTGGAGAGAAAAGAAAGCAGCAGAAGGCAACATTTGTAAAAAGGTTTGGCACCAAGTGGCATTGTGAGGGTTAATTTACTGCCAGGAACTGTCCAGCTTTTCATTCTCAACAGACAAACAGTAGACAGATTCCCAAAGAGCACATCATAATCACAGATGCTGAGGATTTATGCTAATATGGAATTGAGAATGAGCAAGCAAGCACACTTTTAATGATGTGGTAGAGTTGAAATAACTAATCTGAATAATCTAAACAGAGGTATAGTAGAACTCTCTTTCTAAATACTGAATGAAGCTAAATGAATTAGTAACAAAAAGAGGCTTAAACATATTAGTGGTTCCACTGGTGGCCAAACTTTACAAATTGCAAAAACTAATTACCATAATTAAGCCTTTGATTGAAAAGGGGAACATAATGTATCTTAGATGATGACCTAAAACTTCAACAAGGAAACTAAAGCATTTCAAATCTTACTGTTTTTTAAATGATATCTTAAAAGCAATACTGAGATGGAAACCTTGACAATAGAAATAATCCTTAAATTGGTAGAGTTCACAAATTTCATTGTGCATAATGGAGTTATGATCTTTCACATAATTACTTAGAAATCAGATACATTAGAAGCATTGGAGCATCTCCACACAACTTTCCTAATATCAATTATTTAATTTAAGGGGGCAAAGGTTGTGCCGTATATTTCACAAATAATGGTATTTTATTTTTTTCATCAAATAACAGATTATATGAAAAAAATCAGATTAAAAAAATAAAAACCACCAAAGAGAAGAAAATTAATCTATATCAACAAACAATAACACAGGTTTGTTTCAATATTATGGCAAAGTACAATACTGAAATAAATTTTGTGGTTTTGTAAATATCACTGGTTTCTGCTCTAAAGCAAAAGGTAGTTTTGTTAAGGTTAAGACACCAGGCTAGAAAGTGGTAGACTGTGAGTTCACCTTATCCATGAAAGATGGCTGGTGACTTTGGGCTAGCTAGTCACTCACTCCCAGCCCAACCCACCTCACAGAGTTGTTGGTATGGCGAAAACAGGAGCAGGAAGGTGCGTCAGATATTTTTACTGCCTTAAGTTATTTGTAATAAAGGTGCGATAAAGAAAAATAAAAAAAAAATACACTTCTTTTCCACCATTCCTTGCCATTACAAGAGAAGTAATAAAAGAAATATGTAGAATCTTATATATTGGGTATTTAAAAAGTTATTAATTCTTGCACCTTATTTCAAATAGTTTGTCAATTATTTGTTGTGAATAATGAAATTCTTTATTTAGAGCCTTTCCCTGAAAAAGTATGCAATTATAACACCAAAACATAATAGAGAAAAAGAAAAAACAAAGAAAAACATCCATATAATATACAATTGAGCCAAAAGACCGTTGGCTTACCTGAACGGTCGTTCTCAGGGCGCTGCGAGGAGAGTCCAAGCGTGGGTTAACACAGCCTATCTGCCCTAGGAGTGAATGAGTTTTTTTTCTAGGCCATGCCTCCCTTTGCCTCGAATATTCAGTTTAAAAAATGAAAAAGCACCGAGCAGGAAGCCCGTTCAACAGTCATATCCAGTCATAATCCTTTAAGGTACGAGGAACCCGGGCAGGATTGGACTCTCCTCGCAGCGCCCTGAGAACGACCGTTTAGGTAAGCCAATGGTTTTTCTCCAGTGCACTGCTTGGAGAGTCCAAGCATGGGACATGCCCAAGCTATTGTGTCCCCGGGTGGGAAGAGACCTGGGTCTCCGGAGCCTCTGCAACGTTCTGTAAAATTCTCCTTCCAAAAGAGGCTTCAGCTGAGGCAAAGGTGTCAATCTTATAGTTTCTGATAAATGCAGTGGGAGAAGCCCACGTGGCTGCTCTACAAATGTTGAGAATTGATGCCTGGGTCACCCATGCCGCAGAAGTGGCGGCACTCCTTGTCGAATGCGCAGGCACCCGGCTAGGAGCTGACTTGCCCTGATGTTCGTAGGCAAGTTTGATGCAGGCCCGCAACCAACACCCAACAGTGTGGGAGGACACCTTGTGACCTAGCGACCCGGGATGAAATAACACAAAGAAAGATTCAGAGCATCGAAACTCCCTGGTGCTCTTAATGTAGATTCTGACCGTGAGTCTCACGTCCAATTTGTGCCAGTCATGTTCCTTAGGATGTGTCGGCTTGGGACAGAAATCGGGGAGTATTATCTCCTGAGACCGATGAAAGATGGTGTTGACCTTTGGCACAAATGTGGGGTCAAGTCTCAGAATTACTCTGTCAGGGTGAATGATGCAGAGATCCGACCTGACCGAAAGGGCTGCCAATTCGGACACCAGTCGAGCGGACGGGATGGCCGCGAGAAACACCATCTTCAGAGTCAGATGGTGAAGACTCGCTTGCCGAAGCGGCTCGAACGGCGCTCCTGTCAAGGCCCGAAGAACAAGTGGCAGGTCCCAGGACGGGTAACGGTGGACCGCTCATGGACAGACGTTTGCTGCGCCCTTCAGGAAGCTCTTAACCTGCGAGTGCTGGCTCAAGGGACGTGAAGAGCCCTTGAGGAGGATGGTGGACAAGGCCGCGACCTGACGCCTGAGGGTGCTGGGGGCCAATCACCTGTCCAACCCTTCCTGCAGAAAGTCCAGCAATTGGGGAATTGAGGCTGACACACATCCTTTATGTTCTTTTCCCAGCACTAGGAAGCAAAGGCAGTCCAGGTCGCCTCGTATATCCTGGTGGTCGAAGGCCTCCTGGACGCCTGGATAGTATGAATCCCCTTGTCTAAGAGCTTCTGCCTCCTCAAGAGCTCCCCCTCAAGTACTAGACTGCTAGTTGTAGCCACTGGGGGTCTGGATGGCAAACCGCCCCCTGGCAAAGAGAGATCTGCTCCTGAGGAATTCTCCATGGTCTCTGTACCAAGAGACCCACCAGGTCCGCATACCAGGATTTATGTTGCTGGACCCTGAGATGTGGTCTGCTTTGATGGAGGCCAGGTGACGTTCTGCCCACCTGCCCAGAGCCTCTGCCTCCGCCATGAGCTTCCTGGAATGGGTGCCGCCCTGCCTGTTTATGTGGGCCTTTGTGGCCACGTTGTCTGTCAGCAACAGTACATGTTGACCCACAACCAAGGTTGACAAATGCCGTAAAGCGAGGTGGGTGGCCCTCAGCTCCAACCAGTTTATGCTCTGGGAGGCCTCCCTCTGGGTCCATCGGGCAATTTCCGCCTGCATAAGGGACCTCTTCAGGGGGTTCTTGAGAGTCGGGCAATGAATGAATGTTCTCTGGGGAAAGGATAGAAACTCTAACACCAGGCCCTCCCTGATCATGTTGAGGAGCCAGGAGTCCATGGTGATCGCCTCCCACACATCGGCGTATAGTTGCAGCCAACCCATGATAGGAGGATCTCTGTGATGGTCACTTGCCCCTACGGAACTGGCAGGAATTGTTCCCACCACGGAACGGCTTCCGAAAAGAATGCTGTTGCTGCTGCCTGCCACGGGACCCAAAGGAACCCCTGTCCTGACCCCACCCTGGAAGGGTCTATTATAGGTATAAGAAGTGGACAGCTGGTTGGCTCCTGAGCTCGAAAGGACTGCTTCCGAAAGGAGCCAGAACCCTTGTGCTTGTTCTTCTTCAAGAGCCAAGGTGGCGCAGTGGTTAAAAGCAGCACTGCAGGCTACTGCTAGATCAGCAGGTCAGCGGTTCAAATCTCACCGGCTCAGGGTTGACTCAGCCTTCCATCCTTCCAAGGTGGGTAAAATGAGGACCCAGATTGTTGGGGGCAATATGCTGACTCTCTGTAAACCGCTTAGAGAGGCCTGAAAGGCCTATGAAGCGGTATATAAGTCTACTGCTATTGCTATTGCTATTCAAGGTGGCCAGGAGAATCTTGCGTTTGTCCTTCGTCTCAATGACAAACTTGTCCCGGGCATCCCCAAAAAGCTGCCCCCCCTTAAACGGGGTGGAAGCCAGCTTCCATTTTGCCTTCATGTCGGCCTGCCAGTGGAGGAGCCACAGCAGCCGGCGTGAGGTGATGTTGGAAGCCAATGCCCTAGAGGCAAATTTTGCAGCATTCAGCGAGGCATCCGCTGAGTATTTTACCACAGTAATGATTTTACTGAGAGCATGTTTCCACCAGGATCCCCCGGCGGAAGGCTTAGCCCTCAGCTGCCTGAGCCAAAGAAGGGATGCCCGAATGAAGAAAGAGGCTGAGGTGGATGCTCTGATAGCCCAGCCCAGTGCATATTGTGGCAAGCTTTCTCAGAACATTTATCCTCTGCCTTGAGGCCCTCTAGGAGATCCGTTGGCAGGTTCAAATTAGACGTCAAGGACACCACCGGAGCATCCACCTCGGGCAGTTTCAACACATCCTCCATCTTAATCTCAATGGAATAAAGGGTTTTATCCCCTCCACTAGGATTGGTCAAGGTACCAGGCTGGGCCCACTATCTTTGGACCAGGTCCATAAACAGATCTGGGACTGGGATTAACTCTTGAGTGGGAGCGGTCTCTTTGAACAGATCTTCCTTGTGATCCTTCGAGGAGGAGGTCGCAGCAGCCATATCTTTGGGTGTGGAACCCAGTTCAGTAGCCGCTATGGCCTTATGCAATATAGACTTAAATAATGTGGGCTTGAACAGGCCTGTAAAGGTTGGCTTGTCAGGAGGTAGGTCTTCATCCTCCGACAGCTCAAAACTCCCTGCCTCTTCCTCCTCTTCCCAAACCGACTTCTCCGTGGTGACTGATGTGCCAGGGGAGGCCGGAGCCTGAACCTGAGGAGTGCCAGAGACCCTTTTAGGTCTGGAAACACCTGCTTCTCTGTGCTTTATGCCTTCAGCAATGCCCTAGGAGATGGCAATGGAGATGACTTCCCTCATCTTTGCTGACAAGGCCGAACCCTTGTCCTCTCTGGGCCGTGGCCCAGGGAGATAGGCCCTGCTCCTGCACCTCCCTGAGCTGGGCCTCTCCTCTGCCGGGAGAAGGCCTTGGAAGGGCCCCAGCTCCTCCCTGCGAGATGAGCTAGGGGAGTTGGGGTAACCCCAAGAGGCATCTGGGAAGTCACCCTCCAACCTCCCCTCTACCAGGGATGGGGACCTGCTGCCCTGGAAGGAGTGGGAATCCCACCCTTCTCCATGACACGTGGGTGAATCCAATTCACGGCCCACAGGCACGGAAAATCCCTGCAATTGGGGGCCTTTACCTCAATGGACCCAATGTGCCTAGAGATCTCCCTGGGCCTATTGCTAGTACCAGGGGACCCCAGGAGGCCTTTTTGATGGTGCCCTTCCCTCCTTTACTTCCCTTAGATGGAGGGCCTAGCCTGCTGTGTTTTGCGGAGGGCCCTGCCTGCTCCTCCTGCATCTCCCTGCCTTCGTTTGCCATGGTGTTCTCTTTATCTCTGGCAGATCTGAATCACGATGCAGCAGCTGGGCACCGGGCACTTAGCCAGCCAGCTGAAGCGCGCCCGCAGACCAAGGGGGAGGAGAGTGCCGCCCGATAGCCGGATTCCCTCCTCCAGCTGCCCACGGAGGCTCTAAGAGTTGGGCAACAGTGAGGCAGGCCTGGCAGGCGCCCTGGACAAGGCCCGCGTCCCTAGGCAGCAGGCTGAGGGGCGTACTGAGAACTTTCTCCTAGCTCCGACGGTGCTGAAGTGAATCTTCTCTGTCCACGAGGCTCCCAAAATGGCAACCGCTGCGCGGCAGCCGAAGCAAAGTGCATGAAATCTTTAAAAATGGCCGCCACGTCTGTCGGGCAAAGAAAGCACCGCCGTCCTCGCCGAGACACTCAAGCGCACCTTGCAAACCTCCACGACAGCCCAGTGGGGAACAGCACCGAACAGGAAGCCTCCCATCATCCCCTAGCCTGCCGGCCACCACCGGACAGGCGACTCACGTTCTCGTGCTCTGCATGCGATCAGCAGAGGAAAGAAATGGCCCAGAGCCCTCTCAGCAGTAATATTACCTTAAACGACTTTCGATCCTCGTGGGACTATCCAACGGAAAAAACTAAGGCAAAAACCAAACTAATAAACCAATAAAACTAATGAAGCAAATGAAACTATATGAAACTATACATGGGGAGTCCAGTTATCTGCTCTAGGACTGGAGCGCTCCCCAGAACAGTCCAAACAGGCGGACTGAGTTTTTTAAACTGAATATTGGAGGCAAAGGGAGGCGTGACCTAGAGAAAAAACTCACTCAGTCCTAGGGCAGATAGGCTGTGCTAACCCACGCTTGGACTCTCCAAGCAGCGCACTGGAGAATATAAGTTTTTTTTTAACAGAACTTTTTTCATTTTTCTTTAAAAAAAAACACAAATATGTCATCATTTGTCAATCATTAAAACATTGAAGTACAATTTTTTTTGTGTGTGTACCCCTCCCTCCCTCCACCCCCCCACCCCCCTCCTCCTTCCCCCCCCCGACTTCCCAGAACCCGTACACGGTATAGAATTTTAACTAACACAGTCTAAAATCTATTGAGAAAAAAGAAATAAAGAAATTAATGACATTCTAGATTGACCTTAGCTTCTTCTTACTGAGCTAACTTTAAACAATTTAAATCATTTCTGATCTTAAGCATAGGCTAACTGGAATTTCTTAGTCCCGTATTTATTTTGTATATAATCAATCCATTTTTTCCAGTCTCGTTTATATCTCTCATTTGAATGATCTTTGAGATATGCCGATATTTTAGCCATTTCAGCTAAGTTTGTTACTTTCAATGTCCATTCTTGAATTGTAGGCAAGTCTTCCTTCTTCCAATATTGCGCCACCAACAGTCTTGCTGCAGTTATCAGGTGCAGAGTCAAATTGGTCTCTACCACTGTAAAGTCAGTACATATACCTAGTAAAAATAACTGAGGACTAAACTTTATCCTTCTTTTAAAAACATTTTGCATGACCCACCATATTTTTATCCAAAATGCTTTAACCTTTTGGCAGGTCCACCATATATGATAATATGTAGCATCGAGAGAACCACATCTCCAACATTTAGGCTGTACATTCGGATACATAGAAGCCAACTTTTTAGGATCTAAATGCCATCTATAGAACATCTTGTAAAAATTTTCTCTCAGATTTTGAGCTTGTGTAAATTTCACATTTCTTACCCAGATTCTTTCCCATGTATCCAACATTATTGGTTCCTCAATATTTTGAGCCCATTTTATCATACAATCTTTAACTAATTCTGTTTCCGAATCCATCTGTATCAATACATTATATATCCTCTTTATATGCATTAAGCTTTGATCTCTTATTTGTTTAAACAAATTATCCTCAACTTGAATAAAACCAATTTTTTGATCTATTTTCCACCTAGCCTGTAATTGCCCATACTGGAACCATGTTTGAACTACCTTCTCCTCTTTTAATACCTCTAAAGATTTTAATTGTAATACCCCCCTTTCCGAGGTAAGAAGCTGTCTGTAGGTAATTCTGTCCTGTTTTTGTGCTGTATTCATATTTTCAATTGCGTGTCTAGGAATTGCCCACATGGGTATCTTGTCATTTAATTTATATTGATATTTCTTCCAGACCCGCAATAAAGCATTTCTTAAAATATGACTTTTAAAGTTCTTATCCAATTTTTTGTTGAATAACAGGTAAGCATGCCAACCAAATACCAGATCGTGTCCCTCAATGTTCAATATTCTATCATTGGTTAAGTGAATCCAGTCACTAATTACAGATAATACCACTGCATCATAATATATTTTTAAATTAGGTAGTTTCAGTCCTCATCTCTCACGTACATCTTGCATTATTTTCATCTTTACCCTCGGCTTCTTTCCTGCCCACACAAATTTGTTGATACCCTTCTGCCATTCTAAAAGGTTCGCATCTTTTTTAAGTATAGGTAACATTTGGAAGAGAAATAAAAATTTTGGTAAAATGTTCATTTTCACTGCCGCTATCCTACCCAGCAAAGATAAGTGCAATTTCTCCCATTTTTTCATCTCTGTCTGTATGCTATGCCAAAGTGGTTCATAATTATGCTTATATAATTTCCCATTTGAAGTTAAAATGTTAACTCCAAGATATTTAACTTTTTTAACTACCTCACATCCTAGCATCACTCCTAATTCTTCCTTTTGTTTAATATTCATATTTATAGCTAATATTTTGGTTTTTCCTAAGTTTATTTTAAAGCCCGACACTTGACCATATTGATTAATCATATTCATTAAAACCATACTAGATTCCTGCGGTTGTTCCAATATTATGACCAAATCATCCGCAAAAGCGCGGACTCTATATTCTTGCTGCCTAATCTTGATCCCTTTTAAACCATCCAAGCCCCGTATTTTATTCAACAATACTTCCAAAGTTATAATAAACAATAATGGGGACAAAGGACAGCCCTGTCTTGTACCTTTTCCAATTTGAAAAGAGTCTGTTAGACTTCCATTGACTATAATTTGTGCTGTTTGCTGTTGGTATATTGCTTTAATTGACTGTAGAAAGTTATCTCCTATCTGCATTTTTTGCAGTATCTTCAACAGAAATTGCCAGTTAACTCGATCAAAGGCCTTCTCAGCATCCAAAAATATAAACGCAGCAGGGATCTGGTTGTTCTTTCCCAAATATTCTAATGCATTAATAATTAATCTAACATTACTTTTCATCTGTCTCCCTTGTATAAAACCTGTTTGGTCCGTGTGTATCAATTGTTGAATGACCAACATTAACCTATTTGCTAATATTTTAGTAAAAATTTTATAATCTACATTCAGTAATGAAATAGGTCTATAATTTTTGGGTTGAGTAGTATCTTGTTCTTCTTTGGGTATCAAAGAAGTCTTCCAAGATGGAGGGACTTTACCTTCCGTTTGAATCATATTAAATAATTCTCTAAGAGGTTCTACCATTTCTAACTGTAAGTTTTTATAGTAAACCGCTGTCAAGCCATCTGTACCTGGTGCTTTCCCTAACTTTAATTGCTTAATTACCTGCAGGATTTCCCCCGAGGTTATTGGTTGATTCAATTTTTGCCTGTGTTCTTCTCTAACTGAAGGTATTTTCTCTTTGTCTAAATATTTGTCTATGTCTAAACCATTAATTTTATCCCCTTTATACAGTTCTGTAAAAAATTCCCAGAAAGCCTTTTGAATCTCTTCCTGTTGAAACACCTCCTTCCCTCTGTAAAACAGTTTAGATATATTTCGAGTTTTCCTTTTTTTCCTAATCTGATAAGCTAACCATCTGCCAGGTTTGTTTGCATTACAAAAAGTATTGTGTTTTGCATATAATAGATTAGTAGCCACCTGGTCAGAGATCAACATGTCAAATTGAGATTTTAATATGTTAATAGCTTCCTTAACCTTTGTATCGTCTGGGTTCATTGTTAACTCCAGCTCTTTTCTCTTAATTTCCTCTTCCAGTTCTGTTCGTTTTAACCCTTGCTTATTTCTATGTGTTTTATTTATATTCATCAAAACTCCTCTCATATACGCTTTGCTTGCGTCCCATACAAATTCCATAGATGTACCCTTATTCATATTCAAAACAAAATATTCAGATAATAATTTTTTACAATCATTAATATACTTTTCATATCTAAATAAGTTTTCATTCAATCTCCAAGACCTTCTTGCCTGCACTACCCTTCCCAACTCCATCCAAACTGGATTATGGTCAGAAAGGACCCTAACTGCAATCTTTGTTTTCTTGACCCTAGAAAGCAAATCGTTAGTGGTTAGGATAAAATCAATCCTTGAAAGGGATTGATGCCTGTCCGAGAAGAAAGTGAAGTCATATTCCTCTGCATTTCTTTCTCGCCAAATATCTCTCAATTCAAAATCATCCATAATGTCAAAGAAAGATTTGGGTAACTTTGCTCGCATCTTGGTATTTAGGCGGGAAATCTTCTTATCTCTCTTAGTGTCTATCACTCCATTCCAGTCACCCAATAGTATACAGGAACTATAGTCCCACTGTACTAATTTAGCATGAAGATTTCTATAGAATCTATCTTGCTGTTGATTGGGAGCATAAATTCCCAAAAGTAATGTCTTTTTCCCTTCTAAGATTAAGTCTAAAGCAATATATCTTCCGAAGGGATCTGCTTCTA
This sequence comes from Thamnophis sirtalis, assembly GCF_051295495.1. NCBI lineage: Eukaryota > Metazoa > Chordata > Lepidosauria > Squamata > Natricidae > Thamnophis > Thamnophis sirtalis. Next base: position 43,321,431 of record NW_028261388.1, on the reverse strand, counting down.
TTAATTCAGCTTTCATATCTTTTCTTAAGTATACAACTATACCATTCTTCTTTTCCATAGCAGAAGCTGCAAAATGTTGACCAAGTTTTGAGTTGATCAAATATTTTGGATCAGTTGACTTGATATGAGTTTCTTGCAAACAAATTACATCGTTCTTAAACTGTTTGAGATAATGAAATATTTTCTTCCTCTTCTGTGGAGAGTTCAGTCCATTGACATTCCATGTTAAAATCTTAGTTGTCATTTTTGGTTGGTTGAAGCATTTTTAGAGCTTCCTGCACGGCCTGTTTAACCTTAGGTCTAGCTCCTCCCATTGCTTCCAGATTTGTTGTTGTAGATCCTTGATCGATGGCCGATGATTGTTGATGCTGTTGCTTTTTAGCTTGTTTCTCCGTACGTCTAGTAGTCGTGCGGCTAGGTCTTGGTTCCATAGCACCTTGCACTTCTAGAGAAGAAAGATGCTCCATCTTGTCTGATGGTTGTGTAGTTTGCTGTCTATCCTGTCTTTCTTGTGGTCTTTCTCTGGGTCCAGATGGTGCAGGATGTCCGGCCTTCAATATATTATAATAAAAATCTCGGGCTTTCCATACAGAGTTGAGGCGGTACCTTTGCTTATCAAATGTAAATATGATGCCAAATGGTGCATCCCATCTATACTGTATCTGACGATTTCTGAGTTCTTCAACCAAAAAAGCGTAGTCTCTCCTGGCTCTTAACATTGGAGGTGGTATCTCTTTCAAAACAACCAGGTCTTGACCGCCAATTTGAAGCTTAGTGTTATAAGATGCTTGCAGTACCATATTTCTAAACTCTCTTGTAGTAAAATATATAACGATGTCTCGAGGAAGCTGCTTCTGCTTTGCCAGCCAGGAGTTGACGCGGTAAGCTTTGTCAATTTGCCAGCCTTGATTGGTCCCTGGTCTTCCCATCAGACGGTCAAAAGCTTCCGATAGGATCTGTTTCAGGTTCTCCTGTTTCTCCTCACGCAGCCCCCTTACTCTTAATGCGAACTCCATTTGTCGGTACTGTATCATAATAATTTCTTTTTCAGCATTTTCCACTTTTTGTTCCACCACCTCTGTTTTCAATGTCAAGTTAGCATTGGCATCATTAAGAACCTCTAAAGTATCTTCCACTCCAGAAATATGTTCTGTTAATACAGTTACAAGACTCAGCATGTCGTCTCTAATTTTATCAACCTTAGCCTCAAATTTCTCATACAACTCCTGTTTAAGTCCTTTTATTTCACTTTTAATTTCATTTTTAATTTCTTCTTTCATTTCTTTTATTTCCTCTTTTCTCTCCTCTCTATTATCTCTAAATTTATCTTCCATTTTAATTGTCTGTGCATTAAGAGCCTCGCTTAGATTACTCAGAAAAAATTCTTTCGTTAACACATCCCCAGCAGGGGGCGTAGGAAGCGGAGGCTGCAGCTTTGTGCCAGGCACTGAGGATGTGCCCCTGGAAGTAGAGGGTGACGACTTCAAGTTAATATTTGGTTTTGAGGCCATTTCAAAATTTATCTGCCTGCAGTTAATAAAACTCTATTGCCTAAATAAGCAGCTTTAAAAAAAGAGGCTTTTATTTTGAAGTTTAAGGCTTGGCAAAACTTTCAGTGAGTAAACATTGTAACAAGACCATTCAGCAGATTCATCACCATTTAACTTCCAAATAAGCAAGGTTAATAAAGGAGTAAAATTCTTCTATTGTGAAACCAAAACAAATGATAAGCAATCTCTCTTGTTTTGAATTCTTTTGAGGATTTGCTTTGTCTAGCAAAAAGTGTTCGTTATTACCGGAGAAACCAGGCTGCTCGGCGCCATTTTAGAAGCCTCTGAGTAAATAATTTTTCGGAGGAGAAAAAGAAAAGAAGCTAAAATGTTGATAAGCAATTAATGTCCACAGTGAACGGATCCAGCTCGTGATAAGAATAAATTAAACAAAACTTTGATCAGAGTGGGAGAGACCTACTTTGTCCTGCACAAGGCAGTTTGAAGTTCCCAGCACGGACGGCCGTTCTGCCTTGGGCTAGCCCCTCTTTCCTTGCAAGCACAAAAGCTGCAAAAATCGAAGAGCATTTGCCAGCAAAACAGTTTCTTCTTTCCTTCTTGCCTGAAGGATAAGAAAACCTGATAAGACGTCAGATGGAAGATCCTCTAAACAGGTACGTAGCCAGGAATTCGGAGGCAGCTGATTTTTTGCTGCTTCCACCAGTAGGCTCCTCCCAGGAAGCTCCGAGAATATAAGTTTTTCATTGTAAATAACATATCTCAGGTTAACTTTTGTGTGAATTTAATGATTTTGTATTGGCTTAATCTTAATACATTCTTCACATGAAAGCTAAATTGGTTATATATTAAAAATTCCCACAGGCTGTTCCTTTAATATATGTGTAAATGTGCTTCAGGCATATCTTATACATAAAAATAAAAAAATAATAATTAAAAGTTTAAGTCAAAATAATTTTTTTTTTGAAAACATATGGGTAATCATTTTGCTTTGTTAGAAGTATTTTTAAGAAATTAATTCTCAACATAATTGATATATATATTCCAAACTATAGTTTATATTTAGACATAACTTTTAATATTAGCAAAAATGTATAACTACAATAAAATTCTTCATTTTTTCAAGGCATGTGAATTACTATATATTCTGAAAATTAGGAACAAGATGGTATATCCTTACATGTGTAGCAGAGAAAATTAAAATCCTATTAGTGAAGGCTATTTTAACCCTTGACATTTCTCTAGGGATGTATAGATAGACGGAGGAAGTTGATTTTGTGATTTGAGTACCAACCTCTGACATGGAAGGTGCATATATTTTCATATTTTTTTTCTCTTCTCACACTGAGCACCTCATAATTCCTCTGTGGGTGAGTTCACCCTACTGAGAATTAAAACAAAAGGTCAATGCTTTCATATTATTTGAAGCAATTTCATATGTAAGCAATGATGCTTTGTGGCCTAAATAAGACACTAAATAAATTTCAAAGATCAAAGGCAATGCAAATGCAAATGCTGTAAAAAAGAAGCAAGATGCCAAGATGGTTAAACGTATTGAATTATATAAAGGCTAGAGCAGAAGGCACGCAAAAAAACAATAATAAAAAGCTAATTTAGGACTTCAATGGTAAATGTGGTAAATGACTCAAGAATAATACTACAAAAACACTATATTTTAACTAACTGAATTATAGGTTTCCAAAGCATAAAACATACAGTATATGCTAATTTTAGACTTGTATAATCTATTTAGTTTCTTAATATTACCTGCCATATTTATTTAACACATTTCTATACCATTTATTCCTACAAATTGTTAAATATTAGCATATTTAAGGATAAAATATTAGAATAAAAACTAATTTAAAAAATAAAGAAATAAAATTAAGGAGTTTTTTTTAAAGTAATATTTATTACAAGACAACATAAGCATGGAAATTACAGCTATTCAGCACTGGATATGTGAATGAAAAAAATGTTTTGGGATATGAGTATATATGCATATAAACACAGCCAAAATTCATTGAGTTAGACAATTAAAGACCTTCACTTTTTGCCTTGGAATCAAACATACTTCATAAGTATAAAGGACATTATTTCCATTCTATCTGAACTTTTTTTTACTATAATTATATCTAAAGTGATTTGTAGAGAACAGGACGTGTCTTTATAGTCTTTCAGATTTTAGTTTAGTTTACTTTAGTTTGTTTCCTTCCTCACTTCCTTCTTTCCTTCCTTCCTAATTTGCAGTAACATGTAGCAACTAAGGTTAAAGCTGGACTAAACTCAAGAAGTCATCAGTGTCATAGGAATGTTGCATTCTAAGTAAGAATTAATATTATTTTCTACATCTGCCTCAACTTCACACTTGATTTATCACTATGTGCATTATTATAGTTACTTTTTACTTGTAAAAGGATCTTTCATATTCTTTGGAATAGTATTATCTTTGCTTGCAGCTAAGTGTCTATAACAAAACAATCATTTCAGGGCATAAAGGTCCAACTGTCTAACTGCTCTAGCACTAATACAGTACTGTGTAGTCATAAGTGTATTATCGCCATCAGTTAAGGTTACTTTTCCCGCTAAGAAGATTTAGTACATTTAACCTAAAGGGCTAAAAGCCAGACTAGGAAAACAGATTTTCACACAGACCTCAATTTCCTGATTATATGTGAAACTTTTACAGTGATTATGATCTGCATCAGCTATGAAAGTGCAGAATTCATTATATATATATATATATATATATATATATATATACATCCTGTTAAAATTAAGTTTCAGATCAAATACTGAAGCATCTTAATAAGATTTTGTAGCACTTGTGGAACCAACATATTGTGGAACCAACCAACCAACCAAAAAATGCTCTGTAAATATTTTCTTGGAATATGGAAAAGATATTATTGATCCCCATATTTATTCAGAATTCTCTAATACTACATCTAATTCAAATAGCAATAGAACTTGGATTTATATACCACTTCCTAGTGTTTTACATAATTCTTTAAGCAGTTTACAGAGTCAACATATTGCCCCTAACAACCTGGGTGCTTATTTTACTGACTTCAGAAGGATGGAAAGCTGAGTAAATCTTGAGCCGATCAGGATCAAACTCCTGGCATTTGGCAAAGTTAGCCTGCAATACTGCATTCTAATTACTTTGCTAACAGGTTTGCTATAATGCTAGTCCAAGATTTGTGGGTATTTTTATTTAGAGTCTAGCACACGGCTGTCAAACTCACTGGCCACACCCATGCCCAGTTTAGCAAAGGGGAAAAAAGTCTTGATATGTCACGTGATGCTGTCATGATGACGTGAGTTTGACCCCCCTCCCCCCGATCTAGAACAATTGCAACAAATCACAACTTCTTCAGGAAGTTTTTAGTTGGTTGGCTTATTTCTTCTGTGAGTACCTGAGAAATAAAATGTTTGAAAAATACTATATACCTTGGTCGGAAGAAAGGTACATACAATTATTGACTGACTCAACTAATAATAGTTTCACTTAGTTTTCACCTTCTTTGTGCACCACACTGTAAGATAACTTTGGAGAAACATATTTAGAGAATAACAAAAAGGAATCAGAGTTCCTTTAAATTGTGTATATTTGCCTTGAGATAAGTAGACACTGAGGCCATGATGTCATTGTTCAAATATCTGGAAATAATCCTATAACGGCCATTCTTTAACTCAAATTACAAATGTGATCCTTCAGTAAACAAAATAAAAAGTGCTCTATTCAAGCATCTTATATCAAGTAACCTGGCTGTTCAGGAAGTTTTTAGTTGCATGTTTCCTTTTTCTGGCCTACTTATTTTTAAACAGGAATAGTTCTGTCATGCTACTATTAGTGTGAGTTTCAAGGGATAACACTAGAATGGATGTTAAGGGGGAAAAAAGTATAAAATTGATAATACAGAAAAACGCTGCTCATAGTTGCATGCTCACTGCTATGCATGATTCTGATAAATGAATCTGTTCTGCAAAAAAGTACTCTTTTATTACCAGCAGTTTGGACATTAATGGCTGTGTGTTATTTTGTTATTTGTTATTGCGTTATTTTGAGGGGACAGCACATTTACACTGTTATACAAGCTGTATACTCACTACTTTACATTGTAGCCAAGTGTTATTTCTTCAGTGTTGTCACATGAAAAGATATACTTAAATATTTACAAAATGTGAGGAGGTGTACTCTACTCACTTCTCTGATATACTGTATAATACTTTTTTTCTCTGAGTAAGTTGTTGCAAAATTGGAGGAACTATGGCTACCTAGACTAATGTTAGCTTATTAAATCAAAAACAGTGAAATGATAAGTTGTATTAAAATGTGCAGTTAACACTCATTCCTCATACCTCATCCATATGTGCAGTAGAACATTAGTATAGATGACAAAGTAGTATAGTAAAATCCTTTCTTTCTCTTTTGTTTCATCAATAAATAAATAATAAATAAAGATTGTTACTAATTTTAAAAAGAGGAAAGTCTCAGTCCCACACTCCTTCCCAATAAAGACATAAACACACACACATACACACAACATGGAAAAGAATGAAAAATGGGGAAAGGGAAGAATCAGTGAAACAAACATTCACATGCAAAAATTACAATAAATATAGTATGTAAAAACTTTGTCCATATGGAATTATATTTATCAGAGTTTCAATATGACAACAGAGAGCCAATTCAAAAAATGAACACATTTGTCAAATCCAGTATTTTCATAGTAGTACTTTTCCCACAATGTAAAATTATCTTTTTAGCTACATTTCAAGCTCAATAAATCTAAAGTTTTTCACGAACTGTTAACTTTTAGTATGGGTAGATGATTCAATATCACATTAATGTCTTACTTCTCTTTCCAAAATCAAATAAAAAAAAAACCATTAGCTTAAAATGGAACAATAGTGCAATTCATAAATCCTTTCTTCCTAAATAGCAATGTTGTGTAGCAATAGTCTCAGTGACTCCATGACTACCTGATTAACAAGTCAATATGTATTCAAGACCAAAATTCAAGATAGGATTTTTTTTAACTTTCTGGTTGAAAAGTAGACTTCACTAAAATATACTTTATTACTTATCCCATAGAGATTGAATTTATTGAGTATATATAGAATTCATGTATCTTTCTCCTTGAACTGAAGATGCATTTCTTCATCATATTTTTATTCTTATGCAATTCAAAAGTTCTCAGAGGCTAGACTATAAAACTGATAAAACATCCATAAAATAGAATGTGCTGGAAGGGACCTTGGAGCAGGGCTGGGTTTAAAAAAAACTACTACCAGTTCAGTGGGCATTGCTAGATGGGGGGCATGTGACTGAGTGGGCATGGCCAACTTGACATCACTCACGCACACTCAGTCACATGATCCCCACCACCAACCCATGCCCACCAAAAGGGTGGCAAAAAGTTTTTAGGTGGGGCGCATGACTGGCCGGGATTCTTTGCTGTCTTTTTTGGGGGGAATTCCCAGAGAGCCTTTATTTTGTTCTGTGGGCTCCTTCACAGGCGAATTCTCTTTCTGGCCCACAAACAGAGAACAAGGTTGCTACCTGCCCCCCTTCCCTCAATCTCTGCATCGCTGCCCGCCTGGCTGCCCGCCAGGTCCCATAAGCCAGGTTGATCAGGGAGGCGTGCTGCTCCAAGAAGGCCAGCACCCTGAAGAGGTCCATACAGGCATCCGCCAGCTGCAAAACGCAGCACGAGGAGCAGAAGTCCTGAACCTAATGGTGCAATGCAGCTCCAGAAGCAGCGCCCAGCCGCCTGGGATCGGGCCTGCCACGGAGCCCTCATGTGCAACACCGGCCACCCCATCCCCACCCCGATTCTATATGGTTGGGTGCTGTTGCTGCTGAAGCTGCATTGCACCACTGGGTTCAGGGCTTCTGCTCCTTGTGCTGTGCTATGCAGCCGGCGGATACCTGTGTGGACCTCTTTGGGGTGCTGACCTTCTTGGACCCTTTCCTCCTGCCCCCAACATCTGCTCTGATGGCAATTATGGCTAAAAGGCCTTTGGAAGCTGTGGATGCCCCTCCCCCTTTCTTTTGCAGAAACTCCTAGCTGCAGAATTGGGTTCTCTCTGCTGCAGCACTTAGCGTTGAATGTTGTGACAGAGAGAAGCTGAACTTTCCCCCCTCCATTAAGAGCAGAGCTGCTGATCCCTTTATGGTACCCTGTGGCCCCCTCTCTCCCAGGGGTCAAAACACCTGTAAGGGAAAGGCAGGCTGCCGCAGCTCCCTTCCAAGCAGGTTCTGAGTCCCTTCCCTTCTTTTGTTCTTTCAGCAGCGGGAGAAGGAAGAAAGTGCTCCAGGAGAGCAGGCACAAGATGAATGTCTCAGGGCTGCTGCACATGTGCACCTGACCTCCTGGAGTACTTTCTTCCTTCTCCTGCCACCAAAAGAATATCCCGTCTTCCCAGATCTGCACCATACAGGACCAGCAGGACGGCGGGATGTCCTTTATTTCAGCAGCAGGAGAAGGAAGAAAGTGCTCCGGGAGGACAAGCGGAGATCTGGGGGCTGCTACACATGTCCCCTAACTGTTTCTGCAAAGGCAGATGCCCCCCCTGCTGAAGGGCAATCCAAAGAGGATGCTGCAGAAAAGGCTGCGTTCCACCCAGGTCTGCGTGCATGTTGTGCCAACTCCCCGGGGCTTCAGACTCCGAAACAGCCCACTGGCTTTCCACCTGGCCACCTGCCTGCTCTCTTTGCAGATTGGCCCACCTGACTGCTGGCGCTACTCTGGGAACTCAGTCTGTAGAGTCAGGCACTCTGGGTGGAAGGAGACTCAGCTGTGGTCTACTCCCCGCATGGGGGGCTGCCCCTCACCCACATGCCAGAGGCTTCTGCCTCTTGCTCCACTTCTTTGCCAGAGGTAAGTGGCACCGTGGCTGAGGAGCAGGCAGGTAGCTGGATGGGAAGCCAGTGGGCTGCTTTGGAGCCCGAAGCCCCGTGGAACCAGCACAAAAGGCACGCAGGCCCAGGTGGAAGGCAGCCTTTTTTGCAGCAGCATCCTCCCCTCTTTGAATTTCCCTGCAGTAGGGGAGGGGGTTCTACCTTTGCAGAAATGGAGTGGGTGCATGTGCAGCAGCCCCAGGATATCTGCTTGCCCTCCCTCATCGCCACCACCAGCACCACCCCTCTCAGCCCCAGCAGAACATCTGTGTTTCCATCAAGGGTTTCCCACTGGCCATGCCAACCTCAGAAGACAATCGGGCATGGGGGACCACCAGTAAGGCCATGTGGAAGGCAGGGAAGCATGGTAGGGCCATGGGGAGGGGGGCAGAGGCAGCTAGATAAGCCGCGAATCACAGGATTACTTGGCAGACAGATCAGGAGTGCAGCACTTCAGGCAGGTAAGCTACAGAGCAGAGACTGGGCAGGGTGGGGCAAGCGAGCAGTGACTGGGGAACTGGTTCATGGGCATGGCCAGGCTGCCATTACTACCGGTTCGGAAAGGTACAGCCGAACCAGACCTAATAGGTAGGAATCCACCTCTGCCTTGGAGGTCTTCTAGTCTAGCCCCCTGCTCAAGCTGGAGAACCTATACCATTTTAGATAAGTGACTAGACTCTTAAAAATATCCAGTGATGGAGTGTCCCTGATTTCTGGAAGGAAGCTGTTCCATTGGTTAATTGTCCTCACTGTTAGGAAGTTTCTCCTTAATTCCAGCTTCTTTCTCTCTTTGATTAGTTTCCAACCATTGTTTCTTTTCCTGCCCTCTGGTGCTTTGGATAATAATTTGACCCCCTTTTCTTTGTGACAGCCCCTCAAATACTGCAATACTGCTATCATGACACCCCTAATTCTTATTTTCTTTAGACTAGCCAAACCCAAATCCTGCAAGCCTTTGATCATCTTAGTTGCTCTTCTCTGAACTTTTTCCAAAATCTCAACATCATTTTGTAGTATGGTGATCAAAAGTGGTTGTAGTATTCCAGGTGTGGTCTTACTAGAGTTTTATAAGTGGTACTAGTACTTCATGTGATTTTGATTCTGTGCCTCTGTTTATAGAACCAAGCATTGTATCAATTTTTTTGATTACTGCTACTGCACACTGCTGGCTCATATTCAAGTACTCATCCATTAGGATTCCAAGATCCCTCTCACAATTACAGGATTTTTTGGAGTATAAGATGCACCTTTTCCTTCCTAAAAGAAGGAGAAAATTTGGGTGTGTCTTATACCTGAATGTAGCCCCACCCATCAGCCCCAATCCTTTGGCCTTTGCCTCCTTGCAATTTACCTCCTTGCATCAAACCGGGGCTTGCAGAGGCTGCAATAGGATATAGCAATCCCTGCAGCCTGAAACAGCTGATGATCGGGAGAAATTGAAAGCAAACTTGCTGTTTGCTCCATTAAGCAAATTGCTGGGAGGCAGAGACAGATTTTTTTCTTGTGCTAATCAGGCTGTTTGCTGCAAAAAGGTAAGTGAATAACTATAAATGCCTATAGAATGTTCAAATTATTAGACTTACTTTTTAAAGACTGCTTTATTATTGTTCTAGACAGCTTAACAAGAAGCTTTTTAAAATAAATGCTTGATCTGAAGAGTCCCAGTGCTATTGTATCTTTTTTTTTAAATAGCAGAGAATAACTATACTTACAGAAAGCACATCAATTTTAACAGCATCTGTACAAGTATAGTCTGAAATGTAACACTACAAACAGTGTATATTGTATGTATTGTTTTCTGTTTGTTGAAAGGAGTCAAATTGCTGGGAGGAAGATATTTTTCCCTTGTTTTCCTCCCCAAAAGCTAGGTGCGTCTTATACTTTGGAGCGTTTTATACTCCAAAAAACACGGTACTGCTTTTGAGCCAGGTCTCACCTAATCTGTACTTATACCTTTGAGTTTTCCTAAATGAAAAAATTTGTTCTTCTCCCATTGAAATTCATTTTGCTGGATAGGTCCCATTGTTCAAGTTTGTCAAGATATTTTTGGATCCTTAGATTGTCTTCTGGGGTGTTGGCGATTTCTTCCAGTTTAGTATCATCTGCAAATTTAGTATAAACTTTTATGAAAATTATGAAACTTATATCCACCAAGCATAAAAATAAAAATGATAAAAACAGAATGAAAGATTACATGATAAAATCAGGCTCTTTAAAACTATTCCATCTGAAATACAGGAGAGGATCAGGAGAGGATCAGCCTGATATCTACTGATATCTACTGGAAGACTATCGCCAATTATTGGAAGAATATCTATTATATATACTGGAAGAATATCCCCAAGACTATCCCAGGATTGCTGAAAAGCAGTTCCTTTTCCCTTATTACCTTGAGCCACCCCCCAAATGTAGAATTAATAACTATTTCTTCCTGGTGAGTCTGACTGTGATTGGTTGGAACAAATTATCCTGAAGGCATCCAAATATCAAGCCCTAAATGGATTGATAAGTTAAAATTAAAATTGTATCTGGAAACCAATCATCAAAAATGGTATCATGTGCTTCCAATGACAAAAACCAGGATGTATGGATGTCATTATATTTTGGACTAGTTTCTAAGAATTTTTAAGGGCAATCCTAAGTAAAGCACACTGCACTAGCTCAACTGGATAGTTATGAGTTTATACATTACTGTTCTGACCCCCCCTTGACGGCTCGTTAATAAACGCAGACAATTAAACTTAAAAGGACTTTTCTTTATCAGTTTTCAGTTCAAACTGGCTTCGAGCCCAGAAATAACATAAACATAAATCTCTGATAAGAATTCAGAACAAAAGCTCTTACAAACGCTGCAGTTCTTCCACAGTCTTCACAGATCAGGTTTACACCAAAGCACTTCTCCAAGTGAAACAGGCATAAATAAGCAAGCAATAAATCACGATTAGTAATCACACAATGTTTTACCAAACACGGAACACACGAAGGAACATTGACTCCAGCGACTGGGGCGTGGCAGGATCTCCCCTTTTATCTCCAAACCTCCTCCCACAAGCCCCAGCTGCATACTGAATTTTGTATCCCGAAAAAGCTCTCAGCAGAACTGCTGAATCACAACATTGAATTTTGTATCCCGAAAAAGCTCTCAGCAGAACTGCTGAGTCACAACACATTACTACATAAAATATTTATTTTATCTCTACATTATGGATCATAAAATCTGTGATTTATACTCTACTTTCAGCTTACCAGAGCTCACAAGATAGGAAATTATTTGGAATTTGTTTGAGTCCAATGATATTAAATATTAGTGCAGCCACATGTATTTTAAATCCTTGTTCATCCTGATTGGTTAAGGCATGCAGCAAGAAAATGCATGGCTAGATCCATACAGTGCTAAATGTATTCTTGAGATAGGGCTGGTCCACAGCTTCTTAAAAAGCAGTGATGTACCCTCTCCTAATTTTCCTAATTTTCATACGAGTAAAAGTGGCAAAAATAGTATGAATAATTATGGATGCCATTTAATTATGGATGGCATTTATTACTTTAGAGACTGCACTGGTTTCAAACTACAAGTTAATGTGTTGGTAGACATCAATAAAGTCATTCTTAGCTCAAAATTTGAATATTTGGGGGGTTGACTCTCTCAGATTATTTTTATCCATCCTCTTACATTGGGTAGGATTGGATTATTTTGGATTCCAATGGCAAAACAGGGCAGTGTTTTGAGAGCTGTAAGAATGAATTCTCTGTCCTTGCCATCTGGAACAGCATTCCTCCCAAAATTCATCTGACCCTGACCCTGCTAATCTTTAGGGAAGCTTTGGTTCTTCCAGCATGCCCTTGAACATGCATAAATATTTTGATATTTATTTTTTTTAACTTCTAGACATGAGCATCATCCTTATCATTATTTCTATTCTGTTTAGATTTTATGATCTGTTTTAAAATACATTATATTCTGCCATGAGTCACTTGCAATTGAGCATCCTTATAGAGGAAAAGAATATAAACAAATAAGTTTATTTGACTCTACAAGCAGACTTCATATATTGTTCAAATGTTACTTAAATAATAGTTGTTCTTTAATAAACTTATATACCATTATAATAACAAATTAACAATTGTTCAGTAGTAACAATTCTGTAAACATCACATTTAGAATTTATATTTTATTTATTTTAATATAAAAATGCTAAATGTAAATTACATATAGTTAAGAGGTTTAAGTAGGCAATAGTTTTTAATGTAAAATGTGACAATGAAATCAATTTGCAAGAGATCATAAGCATCAAGTCTCCAAATTGCTATATTTAAAATATTTCCTAAAACTTTCTTTTTCTATTATGTGATACAGAGCTATAGATCATAAATCACTACACAGAAACATGCTATTTATCACCCACATTTAATGTAAAACTAATAAATAGACAAACTAAAACTCTAATTGTATTCATCTTTCTGTGTCATATGCCAGGGTACCAAAAGAGAAATAATACAAATGACTATACATTAATTTCATAAAGTTGCCTTATAATTTAAATTTGGAAAATGTTACATGAATGAACAACAGAATTTTAACCAAAGAAAATAGTATCATTCTGGAGAAGTCTATCAATCTTAATGAACCAAGAAAAGCTGGTGAATAAAGTTAGTGAATTCAGTGTTTAGGGAACTGAGACTAAAATGGCAGAGAATAAGTTATGCTACTTCTATATTGTATGAAAGAAATATATTAAGCCCATATGGAAATAATGGGAAACTGTATGTCATTTGATCCTTTCTTTGTTTGAAAAACATTAAATAGAAGGAATTTTCCAATTAATTATTGGCTATGCTCTTAGACCACACTTGTGAAGTTTCTTCTTAAAATACTTTCATTAAATCCTGTCCTATATATTCTCTGTATATTTAAAGTTACTAAAACTCATTTGAAAAAATATGGACCATCTATTAGATGACAGTAAAAATACATGTATACACTATATAAAGATTACATATCTCTCTCATGGAAATGACTATGGGATGGCCATATCACACAGCAAACAACAATGGACAACAGTTAGCAACTGATTATCAAGATTAAAAGACTCAAAAAGCACCTAAAGAAATACTGGGCAGAGGATGTAAGATAATTCAATGTCTTTAAAAGGAAATTATTTCAGTGTATCAAAACAGTTGGCAAAGCTTCTGCTTTCTAACCCACATGGACAAACACATACATATATGCAAATAGACCCAGACATCCAAAATTCTGTGACTAAGAATTATGTACTGTAAAATCCAGTATTTTATTTTAAGATGAAAACAGTCTTACAGTTGAATGTAGAGAAAAGTGAATGTAGCTGTAAGGAGTTATGGAAACAATTTGACATCGAAAGAAAGCTAAAACTGTTTTAAAGAGATATGCCAGAATATCATATGAGGGCAAGTGTGGAAAATCTATATGGAAACCATCTAAGGATTCATTAATTTATGGACAGAAAAAGGAGTTAATCTTTTTATCCCTGGTCACCCTACAAATGTGTCCTCATAAAATTGATTACTGCATGGAGCATGAAAAAAATGTGCAAAAAGTAAGATCAGATCAAATCTTTCATCGGGATGAAAAGAAGTCAGACACAGTTGCAGAATGTATATGTATTTTCGGGAGGGGAGGGGTAATATCATATATTTCAAAATATCTACATGTGCAGCCTAAATAATTCCAGTCTTCATAGTGGTGAAATACATATCTCCAAAGAATCGTACACTTTATACACATCACAAAAATGAAACTCAGTATTTAGACTTAAATACAAAATCAGATATAAAGCATAATGTTTTAGTCTTTAGAAAAAGAAAAAAAAATCCTTAGGAATAGATCACAGCTTTGAGAAGCAGCAAAACAAATTCCTCCAGAAATCTTATCCAGAGATCAGGGCATGCTTATTTAGGAATGTGAGGAGTCAGACACATAAATATTTCAGCTTTAATTCAATTGCTTCTGCTGCAGCTGATGAATCAGACTTACTATGATATCTGAGGAGTTTCTCACAGGGAGGTCATGAAAATGTGCAATGATTCCCAGGTGACATCTAGCCAGAAAGTCTGCAAACTTCCTGTTAAATGGCATTACCTTATTTTACTTTCATGTGCCTTAAATATGTGTAAGTGTCTATGATATCTTTGCCTCAAAGAACATTTATAAAGTAGGTAAATGCTTTTCTTTCTAAAAATATATATTTTGTCTTTGAAAGATTTGTTTATTATTTTTTTCTGTGGAAAAAATAACTGACACTAATAGACTGCAGCTAACGAGTTAAGATAAAAAAACAAAGTTAAAAAATGCACTCTGAAGTCTGATTTAACCATTTTCCACATTATTGAAAATGAACTGCAACAAAACACAAATGAATATTGACATTACCTATACTAAATTTCCTAAAGTATTTCTATAAAAAAAGTTCAACGTTATGAATAGCAGCTGGAGTCATTTATAAAATATGTAGAACGTATTAGCATAAATCAAGGTTTCATTTTTTAGAAATTGTTACATTGTTTCAATGTTACCCATTTCTCTGTGTGAATAGAACAATATTAGAATATCCAGCATTCTACTGTTCTAAATTAAAATTTGCTAACCATGGATTCTTCAGCAAGGTCTTTGAAGAAACTAATCCATTGATATGATCTTCAATAAATCTCTTTAGAATTGAAAGTCAGTAAGATAAAGCCTGATCTAGTTTGAGTTTGATCTTGTTCACTCTTCTGTTATAATCTTAACTACAAATTTGTCATTCTAACATTATTTTATGGTTAAAATGGTTAAAACAAAGAGATATTTGCAAAACTCTTGTACTGCAAATATATTTCCTTCCAATAGGAAAGCAAAGACAGCATTCTCTAATCAATCAATAGACACTAATCTATTTTGTGCTAATAGCACACAGCATTTGACTCCTTCTTACAGATGTTTCAAAGCTTTTAAAAAAATAATTATTCATATCAGATATATTCCAAAGAGATCACACAGTTTTGATTGTAGTTAATACACTGGGAAAGTAGAACAAAAATACAGATTTGTACTCTAACCTTTTATAAGGTATATTTTTTTATAATACAGAAAAGATTATAACTTATAAAAGGTTATAACTTTTTTATTTTACAAGAAACCTTTTAGCTGATGTCACAGTGAAATGAGTTATTTTCTTTTTAGGGTTTATAAACAAAGCTGTCATATTAGTTAAAGCAAACAAAGTTGCTTGATATTTAACAATATCAAATAATTTTACATTTTGCTATTCCAAACAGTAGTTCAACACTTAATAGATTTTGAACTTATATTGTTTAGGCTCCAAAAAGGGAAAAACTTAACCAAGTTCATTAATTATATAAGTAGATCGTACCAGAAAGTTTTATTTATTGAATTCTGTGCTCTGTCAATGTTGAAATAAAATTACAAAAACACTAGACAATGTAATGAATAAAATATGTAACATATTATCAAATTATAAGGTGTGAATATCTATCTATCTATCCATCCATCCATCCATCCATCTATTTATCTATCATCTTCTGTCTGTCTTACTATCATATGGGATTTGCTTTACATTTTGGTAGCCACCAAGAATTACTTTCATTGTGTTGGCATAAAATATATTGTAATAAAAGCACGTAAAAGAGTGGAGGTTCACACACACACACCAACTTGTCCATTTCTCCACAGTCTGGTTTCGAACAGACCATAGCTCCCTGGGCTAGAGGATATTATGGATTTGGTAAGAGAATTAATTTTCATGGATGTGGAACAATAATTAGCTGTTGTGTGGATAATTTCAGTCTGGATTACATATATACATAAATTGATCTATATATTATTTCCTTTAGGAAAAGAGAGATTAGAATGGCAAGTGGGGTCTTAAAAGAGCTGTAGTATAATAAGATCTTCAATGATAGTGAAATGCCCACCCAAAGTTTGATATAAAATGAAGGCTATATAAATCTTTACATTAATATATAAATAAATGGCCTGGTAACCAGAATGGCTATAATAATGTGAGAGCCATAGTACACCAAATCAAGCATTTCAAGCTTCATTGTATACTAGTAAAATTCTGTATTGAAAATCTAATGGCTGAAGGGCTAAAGCCAAGCTATGCTAGTGGAATTCAAGATATGCCATTGCTGTAAGAGACAAAGCTGATGAAGGTATTGTTAATAAAATGAAATTACTAAAATGAGCAGTATAAGAAAGGCAAATGGGAAATACCGGTATATACACACTACATCCTAAATTCTTAATGCGCCAAGCCGCGGAAGCTGGGGGGAGAGCAGAGCACCACGTGGCTTAGCGCATTTGGGATATCACTGGGCTGGTGAGTGATGCTCTGCCTGGCTGGAAAGGGAGATGGCCGGGTGGCTGCTCATGAGCGTGGTCGCCTCAAGGCTGGTGTGTTGCGCTGCTGCAACAGCGCAACACAGCCATTTGCCCCTGAAGCTGTGCCTGGCTCTTCAGGAACCCGCTTGCAAGAGAGCCCACTTGGCAACCCCAAAACAAACCCTAAAGCAACCCCCGATAATAAGGCCCAATCAATATTTTGGGGGTCAAAAGGAAATAAGACCCTGTCTTATTTTTGGGAAAACATGGTAGCAATAACAAACTAAAATCCTATCTACTTTTGGCTTTCACCTGAGAACAGCACTATCATGGACATTACTTTTAGATGATTTCCTTAGTGTTTACAAAGAATGTAAGCTGTAATTTAAGAAAATGACTAATATTTCCTTTTGAGTTCTTGGTGTTTTCTGAACTTGAATGCTTCCTTGCAAATGTTTCATTAACCAACTAGATAATCAGCTGAGAACTGATTTATTTTTGGTCATGTAATAAAACATGACCAAGAACTCAAGCAATGCAAACAACCAAGTTCAGAGAGCACCAAGAACTCCACAGTTCAGTCCTAAGCTACAGATATTATCTTCTTTTGAAACATTTCTTTTACAAATGTATGGCTAATGATATAATGAAGTCAGCAATAGTATTTATTTTTCAGTGCACTGTCTAGCATATCACTCAGTGAATGCAGCTGGCAGGAAAATAACCTCCAGTTAGATATTTGCATACAGTTTAGCATAATTTCAATGACTGCAAGTTTATAAAGTGTTTAAAACTTCTATTGGCACAGATTTTATTTGATTCTTTACAATTGCTCCATTTAAAAGTACATAGGACTGTACTAACATCCTTCCTGTATTAACACCAAAAATCAATTTGAGTCTTATATGAAGGGTGTGGTAGTTCACAAATTCGGGGGAGGGGGGAGAATTCTACATAGCAATGATACATATTATGAACAATTCTTTTTTAAATATAATTTTATTAAACTTATTTAAGTATAAAATACAAGTAAAATCAAAATAGAGGGAAAAGGAGGAAGGGGAAAAGGGAAAGACAGGAGTGTAGCATAAAGGGGAAAAAGAAATAAAGGCACTAACTTCTATTTACTCTTTTCAGTGAAGTAGAATAAAAATAATAGCATTACAGCCTTAACTTTTTACTTTTGCATACTTAATAATCATTAGCCATTTCTGTAACAACAAGTTTGTATAGTCAATAAATCCCAAAGTCAAAGTTTCATTTTTTCCTATCTAAAGCACAAAATCCAGGAGTGGTTTCCAAATAAAAAACAAAGTTGGCTGTGCTCTTTTCTTTGACTAAAACAGTTAATTTTATCATATCTCCTCATCAGTTTCTCCAGCCATTCTTACATTCTGGAGATTAGTATATATTTCCATTTTTGCACATTCTCAGAGCTATGAACATATATGATCACAAAATTCTATTTCCCTCCCCAAATTCTTTGTATATTAAGACTAAAAGAAAAGTTTCTGGTTTGATGTTCATATTCATTTTGAAAATCTTCTTAAAATACAAATCTTACCCCTGTATTTTTTTCTTTGTGCTAAGTCCTCCAAAGACGATAAATAAAGTTCATTCTTTATATTTACATTTCCAACATACATTTGAACCACCTAGCTATATCTTTGTCAAGTGTTAAGTAACATCAGTACCTCACTTTATATTAAAAAAAATCTTTAAGCTACAGTTCAATGTAGATTTTAAACTCTTTGTCCACATTTTCTCATTGTTCAAGCATTACATTATACCCAAAATTCTTTGTCCAATGCTTCAGATATTCATTCTCCGAATTAATTTCAATAGAAATTTATAAAGCTTGGCATGTTAATTCTTGTCACATGGTACAATTTCAAATTCACTTTGTACAAAGCCAAACCCATAGCTGGCTGTGTCTAGTTCAAATCTTTCTTTCAACTAAGTATCTTGAAGTAAATATGTAAACCAATGAAAGATATATCCTTCTAACCATCTCTTCCTTAGACTTAAAAGTAGGTTCACCTCAGTTAAAAAGTATTGTTTGACTATAAGTCTACCAATCTGATCTTATCGTTGATTTAAAAAAAAAAAACCTTCCAAAGATGACACCCAAAGACATACCTTTGTTGAGAATCTTGTTTTGCATTTTTTCCAGACCCTTAATATGGCACATATAACAAAATGATTCTTAAAGTCAATATTCATTTTAACTATATCCATAAGTAGATTTTAGTTCATGGCACCTCTAGTTTGACTAATTTCTTATTTTGGAGAATCAGCCATTCCTCGCCGCCGGGTATAAAAGAAGAGTGTCAAATCCAGTAAAACTAAAACTCCTATTTCTTCAGCATCTTGCAGCAATTTTATCAAGTTCTTGGGGTGGTGGTGTATTTTCATATGAATTTATAAATATCATTTTGTCATTGTTTAAATGGGGAATCAATAATCAATATTGGTAATTGATGAATGACTCTTAAAGTTGCTCTTAAAGAATATAACATGAAGCATTTTATGGTAAGTGGCATTCAGATGTTCAGTAAATAAAGTTAATAATTTAGACCTAATCACACTGAAAAAAAAGTAGTTTCACTGTTTCCCAAATTAGAAGAAATAACAAATTGGGATTAACCATAGAATAGAAACCTTCACTACCCTCTTTTTATAAAGGAGATCTTTAAGTTTATGCTTCTTCTGTCAAGATTCATCAAGATTGTCACCTTTAAATTGATTTAAAAAAAATATTGTTGGTAGCATGTGTTTCCCTCTACCTTTTCCTGATTGTCTGGATTTGATTCAGGTAAGGTAGCTGTAATCTAGTCCAGCATCATGTATTCTTGTATGCCTGCACTCAGAGAATGAACAACATATTTAATGCAAATGTAATTAACATGAATACATATTAGTAGAACATTTTAAAAATCTATGTGTTGAGAACAACACAAAATTTTGGTCACAGTAATTTCTTAATAATGAATATATTATTTATTTTAAACTAACTACTTGCCTTTTGAAAATTTCAAATTCTCAGTGAAATAATTAAATTCTAATAAATATCTGGCATTGTTTTATTAATGAGCATTCCTTTAACTGTCATTCCTACATACAGTTCTGGTTATTTCATGTTTATTGCCTTTCAGCAGTCTCTGTAATCTTGATGGATCAAAATATTTTGCATTTGCCACAGTGACACGTGCTATGTAAAGAAAATATGAACAGCTGCAGGTTTTACTAATGGCAGAACTATCAGATAACAGGTTTTTCATGAGTATGGTAACTGATATTTCTCCATATAAACCAATAGCTGTCATTCTATTTTTCTTATGATATAAGATAGAAACTGGATGAAAGTTGAAAATATCCTGTGAATTCACAACTTCTATATATGTAAATAAATAAGAAAGTTCATTTATTTCATAGCTCATTTAGTTTCAAGCACATTTAAAAATATAGTAAAAAATCACCTTTTTCAGTTAGCTCAGTGTTTTACTTGAATACATCCATCCAATATAAATTGCTTTTGTTTTTTTAACTCCTATCAGCAAAGAACTAACCATCTAGTTATATTTGATGAACAATTGGGAATATAGAAGTTCACTATTAATCAAAATTGTAATTTAGCATATTCAGGCTAAGATAATTATTTAGACATTCAAATTGACTTGCCTTTAGGTTCACTGAGTCTCAATTCCATAATAGCATCCTTGTCACTGTTACACTTAAACTCATCCTTAACCTAAACATGCCCCTCTTTAGAACCACAAATGTTTGTTTAAGAGTCTTCCTGAATCAAGAAAGGGAATTCGCTTTTTTAAATACTCAACTTTTCCTTTAATAACTGAACATGAAACACACACACAAATATTAGGAGTACTAGAATATTTTTAATTATTTTTTTTTAGGAAAATACAAATGTTTAGGAAGAGTCACTGTAATTCTTCACAAGAGTATGATATATTTTAAATTGCATCAGTGACAATTAACACTAGACCAACAATCAAGAAGTAAAACAATACCTCAATCAAGGATCTACCAATGCAGACAAACGAACAGTAAACAACAGCCTAATTAAGGAACGTCCCTTCTAGCACTGATGAAATTTCTTAGTTTTGCAATGAATGCCTGCAAGAAAACCACCAAGCTAGAGAGTACCAAAGACCCCTCAGTTCAACCCTGAGCTACAAATATTCTCGTGCTATGATGTGGACAGGGGTGCTGGGAATGTACTTGAGTGCAAACTAAACTAGAGATCACCACAGTATTATTATCTTTACAACTTCATTGGGCAGATATTATTGAACTGGTTATGCTCCTGAAATATAAAGGCTTTAAAGATGACAATAATCACCTGAAGTTATATTCAGAAAAGAAGTGGCAACCTGTGCAGCTCTATTAGTTATATTATCCAGCTGTATAAAGCTTGTTCTAATCATTTCAATTACTTGCTACCCCACCTATTTGGAAAGTACACCCTGCTGAGAACTTTGACATCTTTATTAGATTTTTTTAAAGGCCCTTAACACACATCTTTTTGTACAAGCCATTAACTCTTCTTTATTTTAACTGTTAATTGTAACTGACTTCCGTAACTAGTGATATATTAATTCAAACAAAATGTATTTTCCTTTCCAAATGAAATAATAAAACTGAGCAATGTGGACTTTATTTTAATTAGTTCTTGAGAACCTGCCACAGCTAAGAAATTGCAATTAACTGAATATTCATTAAAGCAAATTTCCTATTTTTTGGAATGAGGCATAGTTATGGACTTCTCAGAGAATTATGATTCTGACATAATGCAGGTAGCAGTCAGTACAGATAACAAGAAATTATAACCTTGAGGTATCCCAAGCCTTAAAACACACCATCACATTTCAGCAATATATTGGCACATTTTCTTGAAAAGAAATAGTAGTTAATGCTAATTACACAAAAGGTGGAGCTTCTCCCATATGAACATTCTCCAGGCTTTCTTTCTTGTTGCAAGCAATTCTCCTTATGTATGTATTTATGTTACAAGTTATTCCTATTGCATGCCAGTCGATGGACTTCTAACTTTTATTTATGATTGTCTCAAAATACATTTACATTGTATAATTGTCATGTTCCAAATACTAGGTATATAGTTAAATGAATATGATCGTCTGAGAATGTCTTATATATTTGAATTTATATAATCCAATAGGGGACAAACATGACCTGGATGACTGAGACATATAATCAAATACTCCCAGCCCCCAACCTTAGTAAATGTAGGCTAAGTGGAACAATATTATGAAAACTGTAATTATTCCCAGAAGAACAGTCTTTTAATCTTGTCCTTAGATTACTGACTTTCTGTTATGTAAAAACTGCAATTTTCATAAAAATCAACATAGTAACAATAAAAATATCCTTGAAAGAAGAGGGTTTTTTTTAATTCTTAAACATATTTCCAAATATTGGACTAAATTTGTCTGTATGCATGAAACATCTCAAAGGAGGATCACTAAAGAATGTCTTAGAAATTAACAGATATCTGTAGCTCCATTTTGCATTGTGAATTTGATCTTCCTCCTGTCATGGTTTTAAATTATTACATAGATGAATATTGGTACTATTGAACTAATCTTGAATTTAGCAGCATATGGGGCATGGGTCTGCATTATCTGAGGGATTGCCTCTTCTCAATTATGTCTACATGTCCCATTAGATATGACAGAAGAGGCATGCCGGGTCTCATCTTTTATAGAGTATGAGTTGGTGTAGCTCAGAAAAAGAGCCTGTTCTGAAATAATCTCTGCCCTAGAGATCAGATTGGCCCCAACCTTGTCAGTCTTTTTCAAAACCTTAATGATATGGTTCTGTTACTGTCCTGGGGACCCGGAGGTTGAGGCCATACAATGGCTGTGTTGCTTTGTTATTGATGAGTTGCTGTTGTTTTTTAATCTGAGCTGTGGGTTTTATTTATATTGTTGTTCTTTTCATTTTATATTATTTTTTTAATTATTGCTAGCAGCCCATGAACTTGATATGGTCAGTCATATAAATTCAAATAAATACATAAACAATTAGGGGTCCTTGGTGCTAGCACTGATGATGCTACCATACCTAGTTTGGGTAATGAAACATCTGCAAGAAAACAAGCAAGCTCAGAGAGGACCAAGGACCCCTCATGTCAACCCTGAACTACAAATATTCTGCTTTATTAAATAAACAGTCAGCATTTGTCAACTACCAGTAATGTGTTTCACAGCATGATCGTTGAGATCCAAAGGTTTAATATACAGCATATGTGATTTCAAGGCATTGTTAGCACAATTAAGTGTATGGATTGCAAGATAAATAATTATATAATGTAATTAATGGCTTGGCTCTTTTGAATACAATTATTTGCTTTTCTTTTAACTGCATGAAGTGCTGCTTATCTTCTTTCTAATACAACCAAAAATATTACATATGAAGAAGAGGAGTAAATATTCGTAATATAAATTTTAATTTTATGCAATGCACAATACCGTAACCAGCATGCACTAGAAACACTTTTTTAATCTTTCATAATTATATGTCAAACTTTTTAACTGTACAATTCTATTGAAGAAAAAAAAGAGATCTGTTTGGTTTTTATCCCAGATATCCCAGATGTCATTCAGAAGCTTCATGTCTTGAAAACTAAAAGGAAGCCAATTTGCCTCAGAAATAGTATGATGAACTGCTTTGGCTTATAGTTGATAAATTGTTCATTATCTTGTAACTAAACGAAATACATTAACTATCAAACCATCAGTGTCTACCAAGTCATAATATAAATTATATCATACATACAATTTAATTCTAGTTTATATGGAGAGCAAATAACATGACATTATGCCTATGACATATTCTGATTTTTTTATAAATACCTAGATGGCTGTAAAATGTTTATTAATAATCAATATGGTTTCTAACATTGCTTTATTTAGACAAATATTTCACGCAAATATGCATATCATAACATATAACTGCCACATATATTTTAATTAGTGACAGAATCAAAGCTGTTCATTTCATCATTCCAAATTCATTAGGATTTTTTTTCTGAAGCAGTATACAAGCATTCTCATCTTTTGAATATCATGTGATCTAATATTGTACAATAAATATGAAAGATACTGGTTTAATTTCAGTTTCCTGGAACACATTTACTCTCTCTCTTCTTCTTCCTCCTCCTCCCTCTTGTTTGTATACTTATATGTAAGATTTTAGAATAAAGTAATAAGTAATGACAAATCACGTTTTAATTTTGTATGTTGTATGAACGTAGCCACTGCTCTATGACTTAGTAAAATATGCTAACCATGGTTCATTAAAAAAAATGGTTAAAGTCAAACATAGCAATGTGTTCGGCCAGTGACTAATGTCAAATAAGACCAATTGCCTTTATTTGCTGTACACTGACTCTTCGCAAGTATCTAGAGTCCCTCTGCTTTCCTGGCAACATTTTGAAAGTGATTTCCCATCACTTGCTTCCTAGGGTTGAGATAGGTGACTGGCCCAAAGTCACCCAGCTGGTGCCTAAAGTGGGACTAGAACTTAAACTGACTTTGTGCCTAACATGGGACTAGAATTTTTACCCTAATGCCTTAATCACTACATCAATCTGGCTCATCTAAATTATCAAGCAAAAATACTATTATGGAATATACAAGAATCAAAGATCAAGTAATACTAAGGTTTTTCCAATGCTAATGCTGTCATGACAAAGTAATCAGCAGAATTACTACAAAATATAAAGCAGATATTTTCAGAGTTTTGTTGATACATTATGGCTGTTCTCAATGAAGATATTCTTTTCAAATATTATAAGAGTTGTTATTCTGTTATAAATATCACAGGAAAAAACAATATCTAGCCTTCAATCATTATTAATTATTTATTTAATTTATTTTCTGTGCGAAATATTTGTGCTGCAACATAATTTGTAGCAGAGCATGAGCTGAGGGGAAAATGTATGGAATTCAGTTGCAAATGTCTCAGCCAACAATTTATACTACAACTTCTAGCCTCATAAATGTAATTTTATATTTCAATTAAAAAAGAGATTATTCTGATTTAGTAGGTTTGTAGTTGATCTTAAAATAAAATGAATGTACTAACATGGAATTAGAAGTGAAGTGGCAAAGTAGTATAGTTAAGAAATCTGTATAAGGCACCAAAATTAGAATATCTAAATACAGCAGTAATTCTTTTCTCATAACCAATTTACCAATATAAGATAATACACATAGCTCAAGATTAAAATGTAGAATTCTTGATGCTCTCTGAGCTTCATTGTTTACTTAAAGACATTTCATTATCCATAAGTTGAGGACTTCCTGTAGTAGCTTTGCTTGTTTCTAAGTGTTCACAAATTTATTGCTTGATTATGGTTTCCAGGATCTTCTTAGGTACTGATTGGTTTATAGTTTCCTGGATCCATTTTTTTCTTTTTTGAAGATAGGAACGACATCAGTTGGTTTCCAGTCCTCTGATAGTTCCCCAGTGCTCCAGGACCTTTGAAAGATATGGTTCAGTGGTTCTGGGATCAGGTCTGCCAGCTCCTTCAGAACTCTGCAATGTAATTCATCTGGTCTTGATGATTTGAACTCATCTAGCGTGGACAGGTCTTTTCTTACTGTACATAGATTTCTTTGTCTTACATTAATTCTTCTTGCTATTTGTATTGTGTATTATTAGGGTGACCAGACGTCCTGCATCTGGCGGGACAGGCATGTGTTTCAATAATTTTTCCCGCGTCCCGTCGCGTATTGAAAAAGTACCGATTTTCCAAAAAAAAGAAAATCAATTTTAAAAAGGACGTTGTGAAAAAAAAATTCTCTAAAGTGTCGTTCCTGATGTGGCCTTTAGAGGGCAGTGTTTCCCTCCCTCCCCTTTTGCGCTTGCGCGCGCCAACGCACACCATTTTTCTGCAGGGAGAGCGATGCTAAGGAAGAGGTTAGGTCCTGGGCCAAGCAGTTCAGCCATCGGAAATTTTTTTTCCCCCTGCTTCTTTTGGGTGCCGCTCTTCTGCAGCCATGCCGTGCAAGCCACTGTCAATCTGGTCTGGGTGAGCCGAGGGGAGGCAGGCGGAGATCCGGTTGGGAGAGGCTGGTGATGGGGGTGGCTTTTAAAAGGGTTGGGAGGCGTGGGGGAAGGCAATTGGGGGAAGGCTGCTTTGCAACTGCCAGCAAAGTCCCATCCCCCCCCCCGCTCTTGCCTTTCCTTCTGCTTGCTCCATCCCAGTGGAGGCTGAGCCCGCCTCTTATTTGGACCTCCTGCATCCCCCCCCCAAACGGAGCACCCCATTTCAAGCAACGAGGGGCGCCAAGCAGGGCAGGGTTGCAAACACACCCCTCCCCCCAAAGCTGTAGGCGAAAGCTGCTCTCCAGCGTCCCTCCCTGCCCTGCCTTCCCAGACCCAGTGCCATCTTTGTGGAGGTCCTTTTTGGCTTTAACGTGAAGCCTTGAGGGGGGAACAGGGCGCGCCCAGGCACCTCTGCCCCTGAATCAGGAATGCTGGAGAAGCGGGTGCAGATCGCTGGCTTTTTAAATCAACTTTTTGGAAGGAGAATGGGAGGACGGATGGGGCGAGTAATAAAGGCATCTCAACTGAAATCACTTAAAAGCCATTTTTTAAAAATCCCACTTTTAAGGTGGTGAGCAGATCTAATGCTCCTTCCAACTCCCCACAACAGAGAAAGGGGGGGGGGGAGTTAGGGAAGGAAGGAAAGAAGGAAGGAAAGGAAAGAAAGAGGGAAGGAAACAAGGAAGGAAGGAAAAGAAGGAAGGAAAGGAGGAAGGAAGGAAGGAAGGAAAGGAGGAAGGAAGGAAAGAAGGGAAAAAAAGAGTGACTGGCCTCATTTCATCCAAGCAGGTTTTCATGTCCAAAATGGGACTAGAAACTCCTGATTTCTTGTCTGGTGCCTGAACCACTAATGAAAAGAAGGACTAGGAGAGACATGATAGCAGTGTTTCAATATCTCAGGGGTTGCCACAAAGAAGAGGGAGTCAAACTATTCTTCAAGGTACGTGAGGGTAGAACAAGAAGCAATGGGTGGAAACTAATCAAGGAGAGAAGTTGTGAATGTTCCAACACTGGAAGTTTTTAAAAAGATGTTGGATAACCATTTTTCTGAAATGGTGTAGGGTTTCCTTCCTAAGCAGGGGGTTGGACTAGAAGATCTCCAAGGTGCCTTCCAACTCTGTTATTCTATTCTAACATATACTGTTTTAAAGAAGCACAGAGGGAACAATCCTCCAGGCTTTAGTGACCATCACTAAGTGTTGTAGCTTATGATTCTTGATGAATGTATTCTATTTTATTTTTCTTTATGTACACTGAGAGCATATTCACCAAAGACAAATTCCTTGTGTGTTTAGGAGTTTAGCTTCTCTCTCTTGAAAATGTAAGCTACCATAAGGCATTATAATGCAATCTAGCCTTAGCTTTCAAACAGTTCATTTAGTGACCAAAGTTGCAATGGCATTGAAAAAAGGGACTGATAACCATTTTTCACGCTTAGCGACCATTTTCACACTTAGTGACCGTTGCAGCATCCTCATGGTCACGTGATCAAAATTTTGATGTTTGGCAACAGTTACAATTTATATTTGTAAATTGTAGTTATGTTGAAATAAAAAATATTACAATACTATTTTTGCGTTGTATGAAAATTTTTGTTGCTCCGTATAAATTTTTTAATCAAGCCCCCCCCCCCCCCCCGGTCAAAGATGTCCCTCTTTACCAATCTGAAAATCTGGTCACCTTATGTATTATGGGGGGGAGTGTATTCTATAGTTGGATATGGCTAAAATGTATCAATAGTGCTGGCTCACAAGTTTAAATATGCAAGAAACTGTTATGATTTACACCAGCTAAAATATGGCCTATTTTTCAAGAGCTACAGCACAATAATCTAAATCCAGATGGTTTTGATTTGAATATTTTAAAGATAAAAAAATAAAAATATTACAAATATTTTCAAAATTTATGCCTTTCTGTATATAATTATTTATTTCCAAATTTATATTACCACATTTGCTTCAGTTTTCTTTTCATGTTTCCACAGCAATCTGTTGCATGGTGCCTTCTTCCATTTTTCCATAAAAGTTTTTTTTAATGATTGAAAAAAATGTTTAATTGAGCCTGACAGTATTCTAAAATTATGATGGTTAAACGTTTTGTAGCTAGAATAACTGGGGAAGTATGGCTAATGGAATGCAAATTAAGAAGTTGAAAAAGAATGCAAATGAAACAATTAAGCAAAGAATATCTTTTTCTCTCCAAAAGCTTTTAAATAGTTACTGAAGAAAGACTAAAATATCTCGCTAATTTTCAAGTTAAATCAGTGGAAGAAAATCATTTAAGGGTTTGATCGATGATGTTCACCCTTAATCTTTCTTGGTATCTTTTCAAAAGAGAAAAATTAATAGAGAAACAAACACAAGTAAATGAAGCAAAAAACAAAACACAACCGTGAATTTAAATCGAAAAACTTCATATGCTGAAATAAACCAATTTTAGAAAAATAAAGTGACACCCTGTAAAGTCTGTGTGTAAAGCAGGGTTTAAAAATATAATAAACTTCTAGGAAGCTTTACATTATCATTTTGGAATATATAGATAATTTAAAATGAAATATGGGGTTTTATTCATTTCATCAATTGATCCATACATCCATATAACATGTCACACAAATCTTTCTGTACTAACAATTTTGAAATAATCCTGACTCAAATAAAATAATATAAAAATCCCAAGATATTAACAGCTGTGACTAAAATTATGAATATGGGAGAGGTTCTACATAAAACCTATTTTTGTAAAAAGTTTAAATAGTGAAGGCTAAAGAATAATGTCACCCACACTTAAGTTTTCCCCTTTGCCTTCATATTTGCATGTATATTTCTTAGCTATTTCACTATATGGAAAAATTATATGACATTCTACAGAAAATGTCATTGATAGCAGATGACAAAATTCTGCTGCAGAAAATAGTTTTGCATTTTTGCAGATTGTGCCGATTAAACTAAAATCTAATCACCATTTGTAGAGATTAAACTCTGACTTTCCTTAAAAGTTTGTGTCTTTTAATAATTTTAAGTTGAAAAATTGCCACCAGGCTTCTCTGATTTTTTGCAACCATAGATTAATTTGATTCTCCTATAATCTTCCCAAACTGTAATTGTCCCAGCCAATAGTTGGCAGGTATGAATAAGTAATCTTTTAATGAAATTCACTGAACTTAAATCAGTCTATCTTGTGAGGATTTTTAAAAGAAGAAGAAGAAGAAGAAGAAGAAGAAGAAGAAGAAGAAGAAGAAGAAGAAGAAGAAGAAGAAGAAGAAGAAGAAGAAGAAGAAGAAGAAGAAGAAGATGCATAATTCTGAATTCATAAAAGCATGTTTCCTCAGAAGGTAAAATAGAGTCCTCCCCAAACTACTAATCTACCTTCATTAGGATTATAGAAATATGTCCAATGTAGCTTCAAATGACATAGTAACTGCTCCTATTTAGATAGAATCTTGCATAAAGTCCCTGAGAATACTTGTTCCTTTATTCATTTAACAGGATATTTATTTATTTGTTTCCTAACTTTATTATTGTTATAAATAACTTAAAGTAGTGAACATATTTTATACTGTTTCCTTCTCTTATTTTTCCTACAACAACCTTGTCAGGTGATTTTAGCTGAGATAGAGTGTGACTAATCCAACTGCTTTCATGCAGAAGATGGAATTGGAATTCACAACCCTCAGTTTCTAGCCTGATGCTTTAGACCACTAGAAAAAACTCACCCTTCTTTTTGTAGAAATCCTCGATAGAGACAAAATTAAGAAATAAGCACACAAATTAAAAACTCTTGGAATGGTACATCCGTGATACACTGGATTAATTACTCAAGACTAATCATGAAAATGTCTACATTTGCCAATCCTTCTTGGTGAACCAACTAGGAATAATATAATTTGCAATCCAGAAACATATGGCATAAATGTAAATTGGGAAAACCTTTTTTTAGGTATATATGCCAAATCAAACTTTACCCACATGATACCAGGAATAATCCTGGAATTTTTAGAAAGATAAATTATCTAATGGCATTAGCTAGCCTGAACAGAGATAATGATCAAGTTGAGTATTTTGATTATCATAAGAAAACTTGTTCCTGATAAAATGTGGAATAACAGAAAAATCTGTTTATCTGTCTCCCTATTTATGCGTATCTCATTTATGTATTTTCTGAAACCATGACTGTGGATTAAGGAAAAGAGATATTGACTATCCTATCAGAGGATTATTATGGATATGAAGTGCTTATGTGTTGCTTTCAATCCCTTGAAGGAATTAAAGAATAAAAGTATAAGATGAAAGACCTGAGCCCTGAAGAATCCCATATAAATATTCATATTTTGTTTTCTGCACGTTCAGTAAATTCCAGTTTTTAACTTGCATCAATGTCCGTCCTTGGGTTGTCTTTTATGTAATCAGCCAATGCTGATGCCAAAGCCAGGATGCTTTTCCTCTTTGACAGTTTGTTAAACTTCTGCCTCAATTTCTGCAGGGTAGCATAATCTATCAATATCACAATGGGAACATTTTTTTAAATCCAAATTGACTAGTTTGGCTTGTGATCAGTTAATAATTTCAGCAGTGTATTATGTCACACATATGGCCCAAGAATTGATGGTTATATGTTCTAATTATTACCTGGGTAATAACTTGGAAAGTAGTTTTACTGGTAAATTATAAAAATAATAAGGAGAATAAAATATTGATTTCCCAGATTAGATTTAAACCAGATCAAACATCATCTCTCTATATCAGACTATGAAAGGACATATTTCTGTACTTTTTAATGAATACTTTGTCCGCTCTTAGAGATACTGCAAGGATCATAAAAGCACACTGATTTTGGAAGAATGAGATTAAATGAAGTGTTGAATATATGTTATAACTGCTGAATCTGCAAACTACAGCTATTGTAGGGCTTTCTATTTATGAATCATCTTTATTTGTGCTGATGCTGTACCTTTCAGATTTTGTACTTCTTTGTTTTCTGTCCATTGATTTGTATTCCTAGTGAACTATGAAATTATACTTCTCTTTTTTATTTCCCTTCTTACTACCCTTATTTTCTCTGAATTTATTCCTTGTGGCACCTAAAGAAATGATTAATAGAGTAAATTAGACTTGCTACATATTGGCTGAGCTAGGCCTGGAATTCATGCATGTTTCATGTCACAGCTGCACTACATAGTTTCTGTCCAAATGGGAAGGCAATCACAAAACAGCCACAAATCATTCTGTCCACCTTCCCGCTATATGGTTTAACATTCTATTTATAAAATTATAATGTTGAAGTGATAGTACAATTGTAAATTTTAGGATAGTTAAGTTTTAAAGTGAATATTGAATATATGAATCTGTATCTTAATTCTTCCCTTTTAATGATTAAACTTTATTCTTTCTTTGTTCTAAGAATGTCTTGGTATTATACACATCATTTTTACAATAACAGTGTAAAATAGTTAATACTGCACCCGGAATCTGTTATACATGTGATTTGTATACTTTTTAGTTTCTGGATTTCCTCATTAATGTTTTTCCTGGTGCCTTTAATACAACCATCCTTCAATTGCTGTTTGCAAGATTTCTAGTTTTAGTATTGGTTGACAAAAAGAACAAGATGTGAGCATGCATATGTAAACATATATTTTAAAAGATAGAAGAATATTTTTGCACATTTTGCACAAATTATTTAAAGATAAGTAAAATAGATAAATTGCAGAAAAGCTGAAACAACACATTCTTAAAATTTTGTTAATCCTTACACTGCCCAGTAAAATTTCTTTGAGAATTGCTAACACATAATCAAACTCAGTTCTCTGCCCTCAATATAGCCGTCAGTTCTGAAAACTAAGTAATGAGAAGGACATGATTTGGGCATGAATTAAACATTAAGAATGATTATTAGCACTAGTATGATATTTTTTCTATTATGCCATAGTGCTCATAAATTCTTGGATTATATTTTGTTCCTCTTATATACCACTGACTTCTTTATGGTTTCTGACCATTAACAAAATTCTTTCCATATAAAATATCCATAACAAATTAACCATAAACTGTAGCATATACTTGGTGAATTGATATTAAAATAACCACAATAAAAATCAATTTAGAAAATCATAAAAACACACAAAGCAATTCATACATATAAAAACCATGATCCAATAATACATTTATTATCCAAAAATACAGTTATAACCAAGATGCCATCAGGCAATCAATAATATTCTGCCTTGAAATGAAATGAAATAAAAGGTCTGATTTTAGTGCAATGTCCATTTAAAGATCAGGTGCTACTACTAAAAGCAATGCCGCCAAGTCTCAGCTCAGTCAGTCAAGTTGAGTATTTAACCATAAGGCCCTGAAGGAATCTAAGTGTCAAGCTACATATTACTTTATAAATGGTGTTATTATAGTATTTAGATACCATTGATACTGGATTTAGTTGTATAGAGACATAGTGTGCAGGTTTTCTGTTACAATCCTTTACTCTTACTGTTAGAGTGCATAGCATGCCGACTGCTTCATCCCCTGAGCCTTCTATGATTACCAGTTTTGAAAAAAAGCAGTATTAACAGAAGTCATTAATATATCAGTTTTCTGTTATCACTGACAACATTCTACGGTTCCAAAGCTATATTGCAATTTTAATTTTCTGATTGCAGAAAATTAAAATCTCTAAGATCTTAGAGCAGATTTTAACTTAACACAGGGTGCTAGGTGGTATGATGGAAGAAATTCATTTTCATGCTCAATGAAGTGAAGATGCAAACAAAAGAGAAACAGTATCTAAAGCTTCACTTTTACTATTTGTACACATATCTGACAAATACAGACAAAATATGTTTGGAGTAGAATTTCTGCCGTATTAATTCTGTAGAATGCTATGCTTGGAAGAAACAGAATTCAAACAGAAAAGAATGGGAAAAAATCTTTTTCTTAGTGATCACTATATTATGATTTTAATAACAGAAGAAGTAGAACATGAAAATATGCAAAACAAAAGCCTGTTCATCTCAAGAATATTGTTTAAGAAGAAATCTTACTATCTTGTAAAGCTGCTTGTAGACTGTCAGTTGTATTGAATAAGCAATAGTTGGATTAACAACAATTCAAAGCAAAATCAAACAAGCTATGTTATAATTTTGTACGGATATTTCCAAAATGGCACCAAGGATATCACTATGCTTCTGGACGCTCTCGATATCTGCCAGATTCCTGGCTACATGTAACTTCTAATGTTTTCCAGTTTGTTTTTATATAATGTAGTTGAAAAATGAGAGTGGGATATTATGTAATGACCAAATTACATATAAATTTTAATTATAAACTTGTTTTCTTTTGGATAATATGTCGCATGACAGTAATTTTACAAGAATTCACACAACACATTCTTTTCTATCATCTGCTTTCTAACCCAAATTAACAAGAATTCCTGGTTTAGCGTTAATCGTGAATCCAATCATATGGTTTAGTTTTGACTTGGCAGCCACATTGCATGCTCCTCTAACTGTTCAATCAGCCATATTTAAAGTAAACCATAAGAGAATATAGTGACAAAGATAAAGTTTTCAAAGAATGTTTTAAATGCAATATTTAATATTGTTCATATATACTGAGGCTCAGTAATTTAAATCTGGATGAAAATCAAATACGTAATCAGTGAAATTGAAATTAGGTGCTACTATTGACATGAATATTTTAGATATAGAATGCAATACAGAGATTTGATGTATTTTTGAAATACTGATTTTCTATGCTTTTTTAAAGGGTAGCACTATTAGAATTCTAATCTGGAAGAAACTATTTTAGATAGCTACTGCCAGATTCATTGCACTGCTCATCCTTACTCCTTCATTCTTATTCACAAATTCTACATTCTATCTGTAACATCTAACATATGTTATGATCTTGTTTAACTCTTCATTTTATTGGTATCATCTGGAATTTTTATTGGTATCATCTTGAATGCTCTCAAACTTGTATCTTCCATTAATGTGATTTTTAAGAAGAGTAAATGGTAAATATTTTTACATGTGCTTTTCACATGTACATGCAACTCTTCTACTGTTGAAGAGTTGGATGTTTTGCATTTCAGAATTTATAGTACATAATTATTTTTATTGTATTTCCTTTTCTTGCATGTCTTCATTGTACCAACTTTTAGATCCAAAAGAAATATTGAAAGCATGTGTGGGCAGATTACCAAAATAGCTGTAGTTGGAAAGGGGATTGGCCATTCCAAAAATGATTGCCAGATTACACGTGGCAGTCACAGGACTTCTATTCATCAATAACAAATAAGTACACAAAAAAACAATGTAATGCCAATGTACCTCACCTCCAAGATTCAAATTTAAAATAATGTAAAAAACAAGCAAACAAAATAAAATTGGGCAAAAGTTCTTGGAAAGAATCTGTAGCACATTGCAATCCTGCTAGTAGACAGCAGAAGTAATAAACTTTTAAAACCCAATATGGCTAAAAAAATGGTTTCCTGACATTACTTCATAAAAAGGGAGCTGAATCCCATAATGTATATTTCAGCTATTGATGTGATGATTTTACATTTTTCAATTCCTTATTTTTTTATTCAACAGACTAAACCGAAATGCATAAATACATATTTACAAATATTTAAACATGGGCAATATTTTTTTTCACAAAATATATATTGATAGACTTATATTTAAAAAAATCATTTCTAAATGTATTTGGAAAAGTAATACATAAATAAGTTATATACTGTTTATAACTATTAGACAAGGAAATTACATTTTGTTACCTTAATAGAGGAGAGAAGGGTTTTTTTGTGTATGTATGTAGACCACTGTATCATAACTTTTGACAACCATCAAATGTGTAGGACTGACACATATACAATTTGGCTAATACATGTTGTCCAAAGACAGAAGCATAATATTAACCTTTGTAAAGTCAGTAACTTCTAATTGTAGAGAGCTGAGAAGAGTAACTTTTGAAGATTATATTATTGCTATTTTTTTTCATGTGCCTATGGGAAGTGGGCATTGGTTCTTACCTGAGACGCCCATTCTCAGGGCAGTGGAGATAGCATCCAGGAATGGGTAAACTCCACCCAGCATCCAATAGGACTGAGTCTACAAACTGTGATGTCACACCTCCTCTGGTAGCTCCTCCCAGCTTTTGACAAAGGTGGTCTGTAGACTGATGTGCGATGAACAAAACAAAAAGGTCTCTCCTCAATGTACTCCTTCTAACTTCGGCGCGGACAATGAGAAAAGGGTGGGGCTGGATGCTATCTCCACCACCCTGAGAATGGGCATCTCAGGTAAGAACCAACGCCCATTCTCCATAGTTGGTGGAGATAGCATCCAGGAATGGGACATACCAAAGCCTGTCCTGTCCTTACGGGAGGGTTGATGTCTGGGCTGAGGTCCCCTGTGCTGAATGGACCTGTTGCAACACCGGCCTGCCAAATGCTGCCTCCACCGAAGCATATCTGTCTAGCCTATAATGATGGATAAATGAGGGTGGAGAGGTCCATATGGATGCCCTACAGATCTCCTCTATAGAGTCCTGCATCGCCCACGCCGCCGTGGTGGCCACACTCCTGGTTGAGTGAGCCGTGATGCCTTGAAGAGGCGTCAATTATTGAGCGATGTAAGCTTTAGTAATGCATGCTCTGATACAATGACCAATAGACAATGGAGAAGCCTTCGAACTGAGTGAAGCCGGTTGGAAAGACACAAACAATGCTTCCGTGTGCCAAAAGGGCGCTGTTCTTCTGATATAAATGCGGAGAGCCCAGCGCACGAGAGTGGGCCACTTACATTGTGCTCTGGATTGGGACAAAAGTTGGGCAGGACCAACTCTTGCATTCTCTGAAACCTGGTGTTGATTTTTGGAATGAAGGTGGAGTCAAGGCAGAGGATTACACTGTCCGAGTGGAAAACACAGTTTTCTTGTCCTCAGAGAGGACTGAAGAGGTCTGGTTTG
This sequence comes from Thamnophis sirtalis, assembly GCF_051295495.1. Classification (NCBI taxonomy): domain Eukaryota; kingdom Metazoa; phylum Chordata; class Lepidosauria; order Squamata; family Natricidae; genus Thamnophis; species Thamnophis sirtalis. Next base: position 43,285,593 of record NW_028261388.1, on the reverse strand, counting down.
AGACAGAGGATGCAGAGTTTCCACCAATGTGTTTGTCTCTGATCCTTGGTGTCGATGGAAACCACTGGAAATGCTCTCGAGAGCACACTCCAGAGCGAACCCATAGTGTTGCTCTCACTATGCAGTTGAAGAGAGGCTCCTGAGTCCCACAATGCGGGGAGAAGTCCCGATCACTACTGCCAAAATCCCCCTGCTCCGCTAGATGTTAAAAGGAAGCAGGTAATTGAAATAAATAGAAACAAATTGTAAGGAAAACCCTATCAAATCACTAATTTGGAGGAGAGTAAAAAAGCACGTCCGAGGATAGATTTAGTCTAAAAGCTGAAAATAGCTACCAGAGGAGGTATGATATAAAGTTTGTAGATTCAGTCCAATTGGATGCTGGATGGAATTAACCCATTCCTAGATCCTATCTCCTCCAACTATGGAGAATACTAGAATTTCTAAAAAAAAAAACAAAAAAAAAACCAACTCTGTATTTTTAGAGCCATGGGTTTTCTGTACAAAAATTTCTAAGGAACTCTAATTGAATGGATGAGACCTAATTCACTCTGCCTGCTATGCTATGTTTTGAAATGTCCTTTAAACAGAAAGAATAAGAAATTGATATAGAGTAGTCTTGTGGAGAAAGACTTACAATCTATATTGCTTGATGGGAGGATTCTTCTGCAAAATAAATAAATAATTTTGCTTGTTTTCCAATTCATAACAGATGCTTCGTATGATACTCTAAATGCCTTGAGAATTACTGGATAATTAGCCAAAATGTTTTCTTCATTAGACTGTTTTTGAATATTACTTGGTCAGAATTGAGCCAGCCTGAATAGATTTGGGGGTGCTACATTTCACTCATTCTTCAAGATGTATAGTACTCTAATAGTTTAAAATGAATTAGCAACATGACTAAAATTACACACCTATAAAGAATTGTGATTTTTATTCACCATAAGATTTATCGAGAGATTTACTTAAAAAAAAAACTGTTAGAAAACAGGATGGCTCTAGACAAGGGCAATGAAGGAAAAAGCACAGAAAAATCTGCTCCATGCATTCCCATGGGTAAAAAGTTGTGCAATGGCTCAGAAAGCTGCTGATTTCCCATCCTTAGCCTTCTTTTCCTAATTACATGATTCTAAGCATACTGTATATAGCTTGAATTATGCTTTCCAGTGCACACATAAATAGAAATGTGAAATGTGACCGAAAAATATAAATCTACCCAAATATCCACCACACAAACACTTACCCAAATAATGCAAACATGTAGGATAGCTAATATGTTATGTTTATTCATTGCCCAGAATAAGCAAAATATATTTTCTGCATACATTGCATGGCTTTTATAAAGTGCTAATATTTCCAATATTTTTCCACTATGAAGTGCTAATACTTCCAATAATGTCTTTCTTTCCAGATATTTTGGAAAGAAATTATGTAAATGACTTGACACTCTTTCTGACAGAAAAATAACTTTCTAAAAACTTAACAGAACCAAACCAATTTTAATGTGGAGGAAATATTGGCAAAAGAAGTCTCAAATTAAAAACGGGCTGGATATGGCCAGCAGCTGCAAGGAAAAATATTCCAGGGAATATTGTTCCAAAGCATTTCTTTTGATGACTAATTTCGGCCACAGCTTCTTTCTATGCTTTCTTTCCTAATTTTGCAAGTCATGTTTAGCATGATTTCCCTACCTTATTCTTCCACTGCAACCATTAAACATTAGAACTCCTAATGTATTTCAGATGCAAAATACTCCTCTAAATCTTTTTTAAAATAGCACTATCAAATCAGCTGTTAGCCTTTCATTATTTATATATCTAATTTTTTCTTGCAAATGAATATATATATATAAATATATATATATATATAAATATATATATTCTATGCGGGAGAAAACCTGAACAACTAGAGACCTACATACGAACACCCGCGAAAACCTCAGAAAACATATATATATCTTTCTGATGAATATATTTTGTCATAAACAGTTATGATTGAACCTTGGACATCAACTAACCCATGAGTGTCAAACTCACTGTGTCACGTGACATTTTGTGATGTATTTCCCATTCAGGGAGCTGGGGTGGGTGTGGCCTGCATGTGATACATCTGGCCCATGGGCCACCAGTTTGACACCCCTGATCTAACCCAATCCCATTGGTCAGTTCAAGAATCTACACATGGTCAAGTTTTCCATTATGTCAAGATCATATAGAATTCTGTTCTGATTTATAATAGTCAATACATTTGATTACATTTATTAAATAATGCATAGCTTTAATGGTTTTTGGAAATTTAACACCATCTACCTATGTATAAATGCATACATATATTATCTTAACCTTGATACATCTGACTTTGTCTAACTTGTGACTAACAGTGTCTCTCATATCTCACAATTGAACTAAGAAACAGCTGTGGGTCCCACACTGAAACTAAGTACAGTTGAGCTCTGCTGATTTATGTTAATTCCTGAGAGAACAATGACATGAAAAATGAACACCACTTGTGAGCAAAGATACCATTTCTGTAAGTGCTAAAAGTTTTGAAAAAGAGAATCGGATCACATTATTTATCAAAAAAAGTTCCATCATTTTTGAGACAAGCTGAAAGCAATAAATATGATTTTTCTGGATCTGTTACACAAAGTGTTGCTTTGTGCAACTAGATTTCATATTTCACATATTTTCTGGAGGACAAAAGAATCACAAACTGTGATTAGATGGAAATTAGAGGGAGCTGGCCTGCAGCAGGCATCCTCAGATTTCTTCTTCAGATGATTGGAACATTTGTATAAGGAGATTTGTTTCCACAAGGTCCAGATTCATATCTTGATTCTTGACTAAAGTATCTTGTCTTTTTATGTACACTGCATATGCACCAAAGACAAATTCCTTGTATGTCCAATTACACCTGTCCCATAAAGAATTCTATTCTATTCTATTCTATTCTATTCTATTCTATTGATCCATTTTTAGCCTGCATAAGTACAGTCTGGCCCTAAAATGGAGGCTGCAGCAAGAAACTCCAGTGTTGTATAAAGAGGGTATTACAAAACCATACTAAGGCAACTAACAGGATGACACCATACTATTGCTGATTTATCAGTGTGTTGTTCGTCCATGTTATATGATGCTTATTAATCCATGGTTACAAACTTGATTAAGTAATGGCCAGAAAATGGCCAGAAAAAAGCATATAGGCAATAGTAAAAATGCAGAAAATATGTAAAACATGTTTTAGAAATCCAGAATGGCCAGGCCTTAGGAAAACTTACATGTCAGTGATAGAATACCATAGTCATTTTCATCAGAACGTGAGTTTCACGCTGTAACTTTGTTTCTATGTGTGTGGGTTCAAAAAAGTATTTCAAACATGCCTACAGATTTTATAAATATACGTATATTTTATAGAATCTTACAAAGCTGTTTTTAGAGATTCAGACTTAAATCTGAATCTGATTTTGCACTGTCTACTTAGAGTGGGTCTTCAAAATTCCAGACATACGATATAACTTTTTCAGATCTACCTAGTTATACAAATTGTTTTGAAATAGAAAATATTTGCTGTTTCTAGGAAATATATGAATGTTCCTTTCTTTTTTCCCCTAAATCTAATTAGTGGGAATTTGAGAGTCTATTATTTAATACAAATTTTATATAAATCAGTAGAATATTGTTAATATAATATAGTCAACATATGTTGATATACTACAGAAAGCTGCTTAATTCCAAAGGTATATTTTTTAGACCAATATTCTAACTAGCTTAATAATAGTTCAACTAATTATTAAATGTCTGATGCAAAATCTGGTGCATATTATGATACATTAGCTCATAAACATTGGAGCTGAAATTCATTGGCAATTTCTAATTAATACAATAAATTCTTATATTTAATTTACAATAGGAAAAGTCAACTGATTTCTGTTTATTTGTTTTTGGGAACAGCTCAATGTGTATGTATTAGCTTGCAACTTGCCATGATCAGAAGCATAATTAATAATTGAAATTTTAATTCTTGAAATTAATGGATCTATTTGCAAACTACAAAGTAGGTTGTCTCCAATGTTGCTTGTTTTATACTTATACTGATATAGTGAGGACATTCAGTTATCTATGTAGGTGGTAATTATAAAATATAGGGAAATACCTCTGAGACAAAAAGGAAACAAAATCTTTTCATACCCTCTTACTTATAAATCACTGTTAATATCCTTTTATTACATTAAATTATTGATTTATTTTCAAGAAATTTTACTCTTCCCTTCTGCACATGTGCAGTTTTCATTAAGCATCAAAAATGTTTTCTCTAGGTTTCAAAGGGAAGATAAATCTAAATCTATACACTAGACATTCCATAGTGTTTCTTAGTAATTTTGATACAGGTTTCATTTTAATGCTGTGAATGAATGCTTTGTTTATTATTTGAAAATGAACTATTTTTCCTGAAGAATAGTGTGTTCTTCTAGAATGGTAGCTAAGAGCAATATATTCATGCTTTTGGCAGATATTTAAAATATTTATACAAGAATTAGTATTCACAATATTAAAAATATTTGTGTCATCCATTTACTATAACTTTTAAGCACAAAGCCACATAATTCTATCTGGAAAAAAATGTTAACTTCTGCCTACATGTAATTCCTCTAGAAAGTATCAGGATGCTATAACATTAGATGAATTAAAACTGAAGTAATAAATTTAACATAAATCACATTTCCCAATTGCCTAAACTCTGTAGTCATCAAGAGCCCTTACAGAATCTTAACATCTGGGAAAAATAAGCAAACATAAACTGATGCATTCAATTCTACTAATCAGTTTACAGTAAATAGCAACAATGAAATACAAATGGTTTAAAATGAAATATTTTGCCATACCATATTATTCAATTCAATATCAAAGGGCAATATTTTTGATTAAAACATCTAATATTCTATAGTTGTTACAAGGAACATTACTAATTTGTTATTTTCCTCTGGCTCAGATAAAAAGACTAGCTATTACAGTAAATGCTGGGGAAGAGCAGCAGAATCCATATATCCATATATTGCCATGCTTGAAAGAATAAAGTTGCAATTTAGAAAATTGATGCCCCAGAATGCACAAATAATGACTGTTGAACCAATAAAAATGTAAATGTGAATTTAATGGGAGATTAAATATCCTGAAAAAATACCATTAGATCAACAATTTGATAGTGCATACAGTATATTTTGTTTCTTTCTAAGAATTTTAAAGCATGCAAAGAAAGATTATTATAAATTTAAATGTATTCATCCTATAAATTTAAAGATAAGACTGTTGCCCAGGTTTATACTCTTCATAAATTTACTAGCCTAATTGTTGAAGGTTTTTTGCATGTAAATTTATTTCATCTGCCTGAACTAAGCTTTGAACCTCCACAAGTTGTGGATGTTCCAATACTGGAGGTTTTTAAAAAGAATTGCACAACTATATGTCTGAAATGGTATAGACTCTCCTACTTGACCAGGGGTTGGACTAGAATATTTCTTCCAATTCTGTTATTCTAATATTCTGAAGACATAGTGTTACAAAATCAGTGGACTCATTTTTTAAAATATTGTTTTTCCTGCTTTTTATATTCAAAGTTTTAAAAAGTATTATTGTTATTTTTTAAAAAATCTTCTTAGGAAGTATTTCATACAATGATTCTTTAAACAATAATGTCTCCTTTTTATGAATTTAATTTAATATGTGCATCTGTCTAGTAAATTGTCTATGTAAATCTAAGTTTTTAAATTTAGAATTATCATTTGCAGGAATGGTATATGATTAACAGAAATAAAAAAGAGTGGTCTAAGTTTTAGAAATACGGTGAGTTAATTGTACTGTCCAAAAATAAAGAATGCAAATTTAGGACTTTGAAATATTGCAGAAAATTCTTTTGTAAAATTAGAAATATCATGTGTGAAAAATTGTTGCTAATTTTATTATGCAATCTGTCTCAAATTTGAATTATTTATTTGTTACATTTCTATTGTTCCTTTATACAGGTCTTTCTAATTTTACTGCCATAATACCCATTGGAAAACACAACTAAAACAGCAATTAAATCTGTTTCTAAACCTTACAGTAGCATCACTGGTCATTCAGATCTGAATGGTCAACAGGTAATATGATCTCCATCACCAGTGAAACTCTAGTATAGTACATTGATTGTGGTGGCTATAGATTAGACCTGAGGAAACAAAGGTGACCAAGCTTCAATAACTTCTGAGCTTGCTGCTCTAACAACTTACTTCCAAATACTGTTTACAAGTAAGATGAGTCATAGTGACAAGCCTGTTGAATGCTCTGGGAATGCTTACAAGCTCTAGTCCATGGCATTATCAAGGCTGAAAAGAGAAAGAGTATGTCTCTTCAAGCAGAAAATTTTGGTTCTGCAATATGGGAACTTGATGAATAAGGTCATTTGTAACTGAAGAAAGGTGAAGGAAGGGTGATAATATATTGTCCAAATAAGCCTTTATTCTTGAACACTAATTAATAAACAAAACAAAACCTATACCTTATGCTTACTCTTCTCATTTCACTGAATATTGAATAAACAATTCCCCCAGGACGCTTAATAGAAAAAAAGTTAATCTCATTAACAATAAAGTCTATCCAGCTTCAGAGTAAATAAAAGTAAATAAGTAATGGGAATAACATATGAAAGTTTTATTAATAATAACAGTTCTTATTGATTGCTTTGACAGAAAGACAGAAGATGTGACTGCATATCAAAAGTCTTCTAAATAATTCACAGACAAAACAGGCAGTTAATTCTACACATCTTTGAAACCTTCAGCACTTTATTTCCTTTAGACTAACTACAAGAATTCATTAGTTATTTCATGGAAGAATAATACTTCTCAACAATTGTTGCCCTGACCTAACAGCTTCTATGACTTTATTTTTGCCCTAGTAGTTAAGAGTTTACTTAATAGGGTTCCTTGATCAAATCCAGCAGAAAGATTCTGTGAAAACCTTTTACTTCAAGTATCTGGAGAAGCAATGAAAAGTTCAACATTTTATCTACTACGTTTTTAAAAAGCTAACAGCTAACAAGGGAAACAAAAATGATTGCTAAAAAAAATAAAACCATTTTAGCACTGACAAGAAGGACAAAGCCTAGAAATTATTAGATTACAAAACTGCTGACAAAAATGATTATTACTTTAAAGCTGGTTGTTGTGACTACATATATCTATGCCTTTTGTATAACGCACACACATACATTGAATTTCACTTACTACAAGTGTTTCATACAAGGATAGAGACAGAGCAGCAAGAGAGTTGTCCACTGGGACAACATGATAGCTGCAACCTGGATTTAATAACTCACAAATTGTTGTGAGAGATTATGGGAACCAAGTGTCCACTGGGTATGAGAAGAAGCAGCAAAGCCAAAGGTGGAGAACTAGGAAGGAAATATCGCAGACTGCATTGTTCAAAGCCTGCCTGGCAATCTGTTGTCACTTTTTTGTCAGAATTATGTATTCCTGATTATCATGTTGCTTTGTTTTGCTCAGAAAAAGTTAAATTTCATTAACATATTGTTCATTTCTATTCCAAAATCTTGCTTTTCTGTTGCCAATTAGCAGAATGCAAGATCTAGACATTGTTAGTTTGATACAGAAAAAATAAGTAATCTATTTATTTTTATTTTGATAAGACTTGATAAAAATGAGATTGAAGTTTGAAATAAATATCCCTAGGTATCTACATTTGGTAAGATGTACTCTGAAACTTGTGGTAAACTAGTGCTAAAAAGAATATAATGAAAAGGAAAGTTGAACAAAAAGGAGTACAGAAATCTAAAATTAAAACAAAGGTTAATTTCAGACAATAATAAAAATAAATATATGCCTTTATGTAGAAATATTAAAACACAGAGGAAATAACTAAATTATAATTTTTATACAAAAGAGTAAAACCTTATAATTACAAATGAAGAATTCCAAGAGTATATGCAAAGATTATATATTGTCAGTAGGGCCACCTACTGGTGTAAAGATCATCCCAGCTACCCAGCTAAAAGTACCTATATTGGCAATAGTCATGTAGAAAATGTTGGAGGCATTGATCACTTTAGTGACAATGTCAAAGGCATCAATAATACTGCAGGAATAAACAGCAATGTAAACGATTCCTGTTTTCACCAAGAAAATCACCTACATAGCAAATATAAAATTATTGACTATATAGTGATGGATGATAGGCCCCACAGATTAGATGGCACTCAACATCTTTGGAGGAAATGCTGAGGTATTTATGGCATAGCTAGATTAAAACCTTCAGGTGCCTACTGCTGATGTTGCTGTACAGAAAAAGAAAATGTGACGCTGCATAGATAAGATGAAAATATGGAACATAAGAAACATGAATATTGGAAAGCTTGACAGTGAAAGATGAACTGATATCACAAATCCACATTTTAGACTTCAGAATTTAGATGCAGTGGAATTGAACAATTTTATTCAAAAAATTACAGTGTTTAATGCCAAGCACATGAAAAATAAAGAAGGAACAAAAACACTAATTGGCTAGAATATAATCAATGACTGAATAACATCAATTAAACTTTGTGAATTCATTTAACAGTCCTTCAATACGACCATCCTTCAAATTTATACTCTAACTATTGAGGTAGAAGATTGATTAATGTTATGATCAAATTCTATTTGAAACTGACAGAATATGCAATCAATATATGCTGCCTTTGACTGGAAACAGGAATGAACTGAAATGTTAAGGAGTAAAATATAATTATATTTGTATTGTTAGGAAACTCACATGAAGCAGGAGACTTGCTGACTCTTCAGTTGTTTCTTCATAGCTAACTGTCTTCAAATAACTGAAACAGTGCTTGTATGTAGCCACTTTCAAGAATAGTGGGCAGTGGCAAATAAAGGTGGAATAAAAACAAATAAATAGAAATTTATTTTCTATTTATTTACTTATATTAAATTTACTACATTATTGCTAAAAAGAGATAGAGGAGCTCAGATATAGCATTAAAAGTTTGTAGAAATATATATCACAATCGTTTAGTGAATTGTAACAATTTTATTTTTGCTAATTACATTTTAAAAATGTCTGAAAAACAAACACTTCTGAAAACAGGAAATATAATACTTTTTCAATTTTAATACAAGAACTTTTATTTATTATTCTAGTAACCCCAAAAGTAAGTTTTCTACAAGCAATTAAAATATTACTCTGAATCTTATTAGTTTCTTTGATTTTCACAAATTTAGGAATAATTAAGAAATGATTTCTAAAACCAACAGAGGCATCAACTAAGTTAACCTATAAGCATATTTATTATTTCAGGAGTTTTCTTTTAGTGAAACAATTTATCTATAGAGGTAACAGAAATAAGTGAACTTGTTTCTTAGTTATCCAAAGGCAATCCAGTGATTTTTACTATTACATTGCAATAAAAAACTTCAAAACGTTAAAACGTTAAAAGTTGTTTATCAAACAAATGCAACATACACACACACACACACACACACACACACACACACTGTGTTTCCCCGAAAATAAGACATGCCCTGCTAATAAGCCCAATCGGGCTTTTCAGAGCATGAGCCATAATAAGCTCCTCCCCCCCAAAATAAGTCCGCCCCAACTATTTAAGCACATGTGCAACCGGTCCCCACCATTACCACTGGTTGCTTTACATGCAAACAATGGAGGTGAGGAGGCGAAACATGGGGAAAGGGGGGACATGCCCCACGCACCTCACAGCCCTTTCCATACCTACTGGTACAGTTTACTGGGCAGAAAGAGGGCCCACCGCAAAAAGAGCAGCAGGCCAGCAATGTGCTTCAAAAAAACCCTGTTCCCTCCCATGAAAAAAGAGCCCAATGCGCTTCGCACCCTGTTCCCTCCCGTGCAAAAAGAGCCTGCCACAAAAAGAGCGGCAGTAAAAGCAATGCACTTCAAAAAACCCGTTCCCTCCCGTGCAAAAAGAGCCCAACACGCTTCGCACCCCGTCCCCTCCTGTGCAAAAAGAGCCTGCTGCAAAAAGAGCGGCAGAAAAAGCAAAGTGCTTCGTGCCCAGTTCCCTCCCTTACAAAGAGCCCACCGCAAAAGGAGCGGCAGGCGAAGCAAAGTGCTTCATGCCCCGTTCCCTCACGTGGAAAAAAGAGCCTGCCGCAAAAAGAGGCCATCAATGCGATCACCCCTCCCCCCCCCCGTTCCCTCTCACACCCCATTCCTTCCCGAGCAAAAATAACATTTCCCACCAAGCCCCAATGATAACAGCTACCTGGCTGCTTCCCTTCCCCAACCTCCCTTTTGTGAGGGGTAGCAGTGGGGGGAGAAGCGAGACACATGTCTTAGTGCTACCAGAGATTGACAGCTCCACTGCGTTCCTTGCAGTTTTGTCCAGGGTAAAAAATGTAAAAAAAACCTGATGAGTTCAACTAGCGAGGTTTTTTTACAAGGGGTTTCCCTGGACGAAAGCACTCAGTGGAGCTGTCAATTTAAAACATGGTATATAATTTTCTGACAGAACAATTAATCAGTGGAACGGTTTGCCTTCAGAAGTTGTGGTGCTCCATCACTGGAGATTTTTAAGAAGAGACTAGAGAACCACTTGTCTGAAATGATATAGGTCTCCTCCTTGAGCAAGGGGTTGAACCAGAAGACCTCCAAGGTTCCTTCCAACTCTGTTATTCTGTTATTACTTTATGTCATTAAATAAAGTTACAAAGAACATTTATTGAATTTGTATCTTTCTACAAATGCTATAGATATGAAGTCCTCACTTAATGAGAGTAAATGCAACCATCAACTCTGTCACTAAGCAACATGGTAATAAAGACTATGCCAACTTACAATGGCAGTTGCAATAGTTCTGGTTATTGTTGTAGTGACTTCTAATTTTTGATATGAAATAAATCTAATTTATTCTTTATTAAAAATTAATCTCTAGATATTATTATGTTAACCATCCTGTAATATGTCAGCTATTATAGTGCATTCTGGGGAGTCCTTAGTGCTTTCTTGTTTTCCTACAGACATTCCATTACACAAACTAGGTAATATCATCAGTGCTACTACTAGTCAACAAGATATCATTACCTTTGTTTGGGTAATGAAGAATTTGCAAGAAAATAACCAAGATCAAAGAGCACCAAGGACTCCTCATTTCAACCCTGAACTACAAATATTCTCCTTTATTGGTAGAATGCCTTCTCTCTGGCAGCAGCTATACAGAACAACATACCTCCATATATATGGATGGTTCTGATCCAATTATCCTTTGTAGATCATTTAGATTTTCTCAGGCATTTGGATCAGATGGCTAGGTGAGCTCTGCTGGCTGATATCATTTTATTTTTAATGCTGGGGTGGTTTGAATTTGCAGCTTTAGGTTACAGGTTACAATAATTGTTGTTTTTAAATTGTTTTTTTAAAAAAACTTTGTACATAATCCACAGTCACTTTTGTGAGATAAATTACCATAAACATTGCTGAAATAGATTACACAGTTGGGACACTGAAACAAATCATTTGGTGCTACAGTCACATAATTCTTACTTGGCAATAAATTCTGAAAAACTTCTTGCCAGTTGTTTCTGAATAGACTTATACAAGATCGCATATTTCAGGATATTAAGTTCACATAGTTACATCTTATCTGCAATCTGCAGAAAAATTAGAAATAATACAGAAATCAAGGGTATGAAATTAGAAAAGAAATAGAAATATAGCTAAATCAATTTCACACCAAACCATTAATTATATCTCTCATTTTATATCCTTCCAAAACATTCTTGCTTCTGCTATATCATAGCATGTAAAAAACTGACTCTTATATATGCCAGAAACTATTGTGAAAACAAAAAGATGCAACTTCCTCATTATTCTAATTCATTGAGAGATTGTTAGAAAGAGAATTAATCTGCCCAAATATAATGGATATAAGGATTTATTAGTTGTAAATTTAGCATAGTTCCATCTCTAGTATACATTTTAATACATACTGTAAAAAAGTGTCTGAGAATCATTCATGAGAAATAATAATTTGTGATTGTAAACTCACAAAGAACCTGAAACATTTATTTTGTTTTTGTTTTTTTAAAGTCCCCCCTCTTTTTGAAGATATGAACTGCATTTAAACCACCATTTTCTTGATTTTTTCTTTTGTCTTACCCATTCATTCTTTTTGCATAGTTGTTTCCCAATTCACTCCTTATTCCTTCCTTTTATGTAACCTAAACATCTCAATGTTAACATTCCTTATTCAGCTTTCATTAATATATTAATTATAAGAGAATCATCACACGTGTTACTCAATGCTCAAAGACAAACCATTTGTTAAACTTTCCAATTTTTCTCCCACATGCATTACTCCAACCATAAATTATTCTTATCCATTCAAAAATCAAACCTTTTAGTGCAAAATGTTCTATAATTCAAATATATTCATTCCCCCCCTTATATTTTGTGTAAAGCAACAGACCTCTCTTATAATTTTAATCAGTTCTAATCCAACACCTTTCTGGTAACACTTAAGTGGACTTATTCATAATTAATTAATTAATATCTTGCATTTTTTATATTTACTTTTTTTGTACATCCAATTCCTTAGACATATCAGACACTTTGTTGATATGGCAACATCTTTATAGCTTGGAGATGCCCTAGTTTACTGTTGACATATTCCTTACAATACAGTCTATTTCTATTAATCTTGAGGTGGCACTCAGTTCCATCTTCCAGATTAAGATGTAGGATGTAGGACAAGAAACATAGTTGGAAACTAATCAAAAAGAGAAGCAACTGGAATTAAGAAGAAACTTCCTAACAGTGAGAGCAATTAACCAGTGGAGGAGCTTGCCTTCAAAAGTCATGGGTGCTTCATCACTGGAAATTTTTAAGAAGAGACTGGACAGTCACTTGTCTGAAATGGTGGGTTTCCTGCTTGAGCAGGGGACTGGAGTAGAAGACCATCAAGTTCCCTTCCAGCTCTATTCTGATTTATTGATGTCTATTGTTCAGTGACCATCTGTATATTACACACAAGAACTTAATTTAGTTCAATACAGCTTCTAATGGTAGTTAACAGGACATACTCTTATTACCAAGGATGTAAAATAAGACCATTCTTGTTCAATTTCTATATACAGGTAGTCCTTACTTCCCAAATGTTTTGTTTAGCGATGATTCAAAGTTACAACAGTGTTAAAAAACAACAACTCTGTGATCAATTCCTGAATGTATGACCATCATAGCATTACCATTTGCATGCTTCCCAACCAACTTGCAACAAGTATACTTAATGGACAATGCAGATGTAAAATCACAAGTTATATTTGGCTTAACAACCACTATGACTTGTTTAGCAACCATAAAGAAGACATCATAAGTCCCTCACAGTCATGTGATTTTCTGCTTAGCAATTGCAGTGATTAGCAATGGAATTGTGGGTCCCAATTGTGTTTGATAATCAATGACTACCTGTAAATTATGTATAAAATCAACTTAACAATCCAAAGGTCTCTTCTCCTCAAATAATGTAAAACTGCCATATGTGGTAATGCTTTGAAGGACTCCTAGAAAACAAGCAAACAAAAAAGACCATTGGGAAATTTAAAGAGGACAAAATGAAAATTACCGTATTTTTCAAAGTATAAGACGCACCGTTTTACCACAACCCCCAAGAGGGTCAAAATCTGGGTGCGTCTTATACTCTGAACGTAGCCCAGCCCACCTGGCCCACACGTTTGGATTTTTGGGTGGTTCCAGGCAGTGGGGATCCTCACTTCCACATGGAGCCTGATTCCTAAAGCGGCCCAGGGAATTGCATTGAAAGAGAAAAGCGGATTTGAGATTGATAAAAGTCTTACCCTTTAGGGTGATCAAGCCCCCACACATCGTGTTTTTGCCCTCCCGCCAAAAGCACTTTGCAGGCCTCCCAAACTCTCTGCATGCCTCAGTTTTCAGTGGGTTTGGGAGGCCTGCAGAGTGCTCTGGGGGGCCGGGTAGGGCAAAAACTTTTTTTTAAAATTTACCCCTTCAAAATCTCAGTGGGTCTTATACTATGGTGTATCTTATACTCCAAAAAATATGGTATTTTAAATCTAACAAAAAACATTTGCTAATAGGCACAACATGTTTTTCTGTTTATCAACATCAAGGCCTTGGAATGGGTGCTATGTTTAAATACTGGAAAAATATTCCTCCAGGCCAATGGCAAAAAACAGTTCATAGTAACTATGTTACTCAATATTCAACTGCTATTTCAAAGTTCAATAATTCTAAGGCAAGGGGAGTAGACAGTATATACTTGCACCTTAACTAGCTGTGGTGGTGCAGTGGTTAGAATGCAGTATTGCAGGATAATTCTGCTAACTGCCAGCAGTTCAATTCTCACTAGCTCAAGATTGATTGAGCTTTCCATCCTTCTGAGGTTGGTAAAATGATGGCCCAGATTGTTGGGGCTGATATGATATGTATGTATGTATGTATGTATTAATTACCCAATTACCCGCCCGAGTGTTTGATTGCTGAATGAAAGTTGTGTTTTATTATTTTTTCTTTGTGCACATATTGTTTTGTTTTTGACCTTGCACCCCCCTCCCCTGTGGTTGTAAGCCGCCCTGAGTCCCCTTAGGGAAAAGGGCGGCATATAAATCCCAATAAACCTAAACCTAAACCTATGTATGTATGTATGTATGTATGTATGTATGTATGTATGTATGTATATGTATATGTATGTATCCATAAAGCATGGTCGGATATATATATGTGTGTGTGTGTGTGTGTGTGTGTGTGTGTGTTTATTTGTGCTGATAAATATCTATCATAAATAGATATTTATCAGCACAAATTAAAAAAAACAAAAAAACCCCACAAATATAACAAAGGCAACAGTAAAAGTGTTGGGTTTCTGTCGTGATGGACTCTTGTGACGAGCCGAAGGACAGATGATGGAAGCAGTTAGCTTCCTCCCATAATTGGGACTTACCAGGGGTTGTAAAAATCATATATATATATATATATATATATATATATATATATATATATATATATATATATATATATATATATATATATATATATATATATATATATA
The DNA here is from genome assembly GCF_051295495.1 of Thamnophis sirtalis. NCBI lineage: Eukaryota > Metazoa > Chordata > Lepidosauria > Squamata > Natricidae > Thamnophis > Thamnophis sirtalis. The sequence continues at coordinate 43,270,485 of NW_028261388.1, read as the reverse complement.
TATATATACATATACATATACATATACATATACATATACATATACATATACATATACATATACATATATATACACATACATACATACATACATACATACATACATACATACATACATACATACACATATATATATATATATATATATATATATATATATATATATATATATATATATATATATATATATATGTTGTTGTATTTGTGCTGATAAATAAATAAAGGGAGACTAGTATTTATCAGCACAAATACAACAAAATGTAACAAAAAGGCAACAGTAAAAATATTGGGTTTCTGCCTGGATGGTCTCTTGTGACGAGCCAAAGGACAGAGAATGGAAGTAGTGATCTTCCTCCCATATTTGGGCATACCGGGGGTTGTAAAAATCTTATACACACACACACACACACATGTTGTTTCGATTTTGATTTTGTAAGGTGCCCAGAGTAACTCGGGCAAAATGAAATAAATTACATGAATATTTTCAACTGTTATCAATTTCACAGTGAATCCTGCATAAATGTAATTATTCTGTTTTAGAGTAATATTACAGGACTGATCACCCCACAACATATCACTACCTGTTCTCCGACACCAATCCTCAGAAGCAAACAATGCAAAATAAAACAAAACTGAATAACTGCTTGATTATGATCCTGCTAGATACTCCTAGCACCGGGTCTAGGAGAAATTTGCTTTTTATTAGCTAAAATTGCTCAAGGTTTTCCTCTCTGAAAATCCTCTTAGTTAAATTTATGTTTATCATACTCTACTGATATTTATTTTAACTTTTTTATTGTCACCTTTATGCAGGTAAATTTTCACTGCATCTTATTTACTGTAGTTACAGTTCTTCCATGCATGTTCTGAATTGGGAGTTTGAGTGAAAGGAAAGAGCTTAATAGAATATATTGACATGCCTAGAATGACAATTGGAAATATACATACGTTGGACTGTTCTCAGAATCAGTGGAATTTTTAAAAAGCAGCATAATTACAGGGAGGAAAAGCATATTTCAAACATACCACTAATTTTCTAGTATCAGCTATGAATAGTTGTCTTCCTATCATTGCTCAGACAATGGTCTCTTTATTCCCCTGTCCCCCTAGAATTAAAGCTCTTCTATGATAACTTTTTTTTGCCAAAGCACTTAACTGTAATTAAGTATAATTTCCACTTAATTTACTAATTTCAGTAACAATGAAGAAATACTTCTATCAGCTTTTAGGTAATATTGTTGCCAGAAAGACAGATGCATATAATAAAAGCTTTGTTTTTTAAAACTATAATTTATATACTGCCCATATCATAGTCACACAAATGTGGGCTAACAATTTTTTAGGTTTGATTTTTCTATAGTAAAAATTCCCTGAAATTTTGATAAGAATATGATGAAATACCATGCTATAATTACAGCCTGGTTCATATTGCAGATTTTATGCAAAGGATCAAAAATTATGATGGCCCTTCATTTGGTGCAGCTGATCTGATACAGAGTGACATGGGACCATAAACACTTAATTTACTTGACTCTCTTCACATAAATCTTTCCCCTTTTACATAAATCTTTCCAATGCTTTTCCATGCACAGCATGATTTTGTGTCTAAAAAAGTGCCTCTCGCAAATTTCATTTTAATTTGGACAATTACCACTATCCTTCACATCATGAATATTTTTTCACAGAACAAGTACATTTTGCTTCAGGGTTTACAATAAGTAATGCTTGTTGAAATGATAGGATAGTATTTCATATTTAGATTCCAAAGTTTAATATAAAACAAGTTTCTTTAAATTTAAAATAGTCTTATATTATTTCTAGGCTGAAGTGGGATGATTATTTTAGGCTGCATTATTGTAGAATTAACTAGAGAAAGTATTTAGTAGAAAATTTCAGTAGATCTACATAGAGTTATATTTACATATATTTAAATAATTATGCATGCAGTAATTATTGCACCCAATGAATAGAATTTTACAGTTGACATTAATGAAATACATACATGCAACCACACACACCTTTGCATACACACAGACATTCACGTTCTGCCATGTTCAAAGTGTTACTCTGGGTTATTTGATTAATATTTTCAATTTATTTTCACCAAGTGACAATTAGGAAGTCTCTAGCATGACTCCTAATGTAGGACCTCATTATGGACATTTCAAGCATGTCTTTTAACTGCAAATCATTTTAGACATGAACAGTTGTAATGAGACAGTCCAAGTGATAAACCAAAGCATACATTAAAATTTAATTGTAATTAATATATACACACACCAATGCCCCTGTTCACAACCTAACAGTACAGAAAAGATTTATATTAAAGCATATCAATGTGTTAAGGTCAGATAACAATATCAATTAATGGAAGAGAATGCTAAACACTGAATCAATGAACTTCATCCACATCTCCTCAATAAAAGACAATATCTTTAAAACAAAGCTTGAAAATATAAACCTAGGTCATGTTGCCCTCTAGTGGAAAATTTTCAATTTCTCTCTCTCTCTCTCCCTCTCTCTCTCTTTCTCTCTCTCTCTTTTCTTCCTTCCTTCCTTCCAATCATTTCCTTTCTTCTTTCATTTTATTGAACTGAGCTCCACAAAAAACTATCCCCAAAGTTTTGCCTCTTTCTAAACATCATATTTTAATTTTCACATTGTGCAGTCTTAAGCAACTTCAAATACAGTATTATCAAACATGAAGTAAATATTATGGCGAATTAAACCACAACACTAATCATATTGGTATTTTACCATCAGTAGTAATTATGGTTGTACTGATTTCAGTGACAAAATTAAACACATTAACAATAATTAAAAGGAAAAAATATAGTGATCTTTTGTTCTTTTAAATGCAGCTGTATATTGTTAATTAGCTAGATTTGTATTATAATTTGAAAAAAAAATCAGTTTTGTTCAAAAATAAAATAATTGAATATATACACATACAAACTGTCTCTTTGTGTATATATGTAAGTGTGCATGTAGTGTACACACACACACACACACACACACACACACACACACACACAATTAGAAGGATCACTCTGTTCTAAAATTTATATGTGAATATTTAACCTTATTTAATACTGACATCCTCCATATGGAGTTTTGGAGAACTGTAAAGTATCTTTGGGTGAAACTCTTAAACAGAATGTGATCAGAATCCTGACTAAATGATTGGAGGTCAAATGAAAAAATCTAGATAAGAGACAAAAGAAAAGAATGACTAGAAAATAACTCAGAAAGGATTATTCCATACCACATTTTTGTTATATGTTCCACTGTCAAAGCATAAACAGATGGACGGACAGACAAATGGATGGACGATGGATGGATGGATGGACAACTTTTTTTAAAAAAATCTCTTGAGTTCTGGGCTTGCTTGTTATAGCACACATTTTTAGTATATATTGTGCTTTCAAATGGAGCAGGAGAAAAGATGGATTCAACTTTTACTGCTACAAGTTCAGACTGTAGCTGAATGTGATTACATATGATTATAAAACATGAAAAATATGGATTTGTGTGATACATACAGAGAAAATTATCCAAAATAAGTATTCAAAATTTATGAACAAACCTATTCTAAGAGTTTCTAATCAATATCCTAAAAGTGCCACAAGTTACTTCAGATTCAGAGCTATATAAATGAAACAAATACATATCTGCTCTCCCTTGGATTAGATAGCTCAGTTTCACTGAAGGCTTTGGATAATACATTATTTTAAAATATTTACATTATATATATATATATATATATATATATATATATATATATATATATATATATATATATATATATATATATATATATATATATATCACTAATCATTGACAGAATTTAAATATGAATAATTCTGAATCAGCTATTTAAGGAAGAAGATGGAAGTCTGAGTTAAGCTTATACATTTGTTATAAAACTAAAATAACAGTACAATACAGTAAAGTACAAATTATAGCTTGAAAGCGAAAATAGAAGAAGAAAAAGAAGAATTCAGGAAAGCGGGGGAAAGGAGGTGCAAGATTTTGATCAAAGCTTGTATAAGTGTCATTGAAAGGAAATTGCCAGAGGCTGCTTTACCATAGACTGCCTCTTGAGAAAACTGTTATCTGGAGAATCTACTTAAATTCAAGGTGGATAGAACTGATTAGACAGAAGTTCCTTTGGTTAACTGTTTCTTAGCAGCTAATTTGACAGCACCTCGGAAAGAAGCAAAAGATGAAATTTAGAAACTTTGTTACTAGATATAGTCACATTATAAAGATATAATCAGCAAAGTTCTATAGATCAGTTTGGGAATATTTTGTCCATAATTACCTTTTTTAAAATATAAAAATTATCTAAATAAATCACCAATAAGTAAAAACTCCCTAACTATTCAAAACAAAGAAAAATAGTTGACAGCAAAAGAACCCTGAAATATTTTTTTCTATGCTAATCATACCATTTCAGGCATTGTAATATTTTTTTATTTTATTTTTGTCTTGTAGTTTAAATGATAAATGTAACTCGGATAGGTTTGCATTATCTGATTTTAAATTAAAGAGTTAATATTTGCACTTTATCTGAAGAAACTCAAATATGATTGTTAAACACTAGATGGCAGAACAACACAGGGGCTGGAATTTTTAAACTTGCACTATTTCAAAGTCCTTTATTCAGATACTCATATATAATGATAGCCAAAGAGTGCTGAAGACTGTTTCCTCTACCTATACATCTTTGTTAGTTGCCTAGAATTTATTAGCAAATAGCAACCTGACTGCTCATGAATGCATACAGGCACTTGCGCACATAGCCCAGAGGCCATTAAAATTAATGCTTTTTACAACATCATATTATCTGTCAGCACAACCATTGTAGAGAATTATTTATGATAGCAAGAATCATAAAGCATATTATTCTAGATATACCTACAAAATATCATCCATAGCCTTATACATTAAAAAAACCTAAATTACGGAATTCACATAAAAAGTGAAGTTAGAATACCAGCTTTCAATTCACAATTTCAAAGCTATCTGTTCAAAACAGAACAGTTGTATTCCTTCAGGGCATTGTCTGTAATTCATTCTCCCTTCTCCTTTTTGCACTTTTGCAGCAACAATGGCAGAAGCCAATAAATGTTTGAGACTTAATAACTTTAACTGGTTTCTGCCCTAAGAAAAAAATAAAACTGACAAAACTGAACTTCAAAACAAATTTGCTGTTCATTTGAGTGGAGTAAAGAATCTCCTGGATAATGGCACTGTTAAGGTTTGCTTATGATAGAAAGGAAATAAGAAAGGACATAACAAGAAAGTGCAGCTGGAAATAAGTGCCACATAAAATTCTGAGCAGCATCTTGTTAGTAAGCACCTGCTCATAGATATTCTTCCACTCATGACACATACCCTAAAAGATCAGTAACTGATAAAAAGTTCCAAAGCATAAGTCACACCTAGCAACTTTAAGGCCATTGTGAGTAAAATCAGAACTTTATAATTATATTATTTCAGAAGCAACATTTGATTGAGTTTGCGTGTTTTGCAAATAAAGGAATTATAGGTTACTACAAATATGTTATGTTTCGTAAAGTTATTATTTTAAAAAATAACTGACTGGATTACTGGAATTCTTGGACTCTGGACCCACTTAAACAAAGTGCAGGTAACAGGAATTTTTTTTACTTTATGTAGCACAACATATTCCAACATAATTAAATATTAAAGCTGTGCTATGAGAGATGGAAAATACTTGAATTAAATACTTAATCAAGTGGAGGGATAAGTGTCCAAAAACTTTCTAATACAAGATAATATATACCTGCAGAACTTTTCTTCCATTTTTAGTGTCAATAGTGAACTATGTTGTGGCACTTCTGAAAGAGTAGTCTCCAAAACGCAAAGACATGATGATCTTTAAAAATATAATATGTATGCTTAAATATAAGATTTCTTGTTATGAAGTATTATTTTATATAAGATTTTGTCAATAATCCTGGATCTAATTACTGATATTGTATTGATAAAGGTTGTTCACTAAACAATTTCATTGTGTAAGTTTGAAGCATCATGATTAATTTGATTAATCATGATTAAATTAAAGACAAATATATTATTTGTTAAAAATGTTCTTATACTGTTTAACACAAGGGCCAGGCCTCACATTCAAAAGTATTTACAATACTGTTAAGAGTAATATTCAGACCTGGTTTAATAAATCTAATATTTCTCTTTACTTGATATATTTTGTCATACAAGTTTATTTTTCCAGTTACTTGGGATAAAAGATTAATGTGTTTAAGTGAGATAATGATGCTGAAAAGTTTTGGAGCAGAACTGACAATTCAGTAACATAGAATATAGAATCATGGGCTGGAAAGGAACTCAGAAGGCTTCTAGTACAACCACCTAGTCAAGGCAGGAGATATTATAAGATCCCAATTAAATGGTTGTCCAGTCTATTTTTTTAAAACCTCCAGTGATGGAGCATTCCCTTAATTATAAAAACTGAAAAATGTCAGTCAAAAAGGACCTTTGATAATGATGGATAGGTCAATCCAGTACCCATTCCAGACAGGAAGAAAATACTGAGATCATAAAAAGTTGGTCTCAGAACTATGATGTAAATGGATTCATTCAGACCCCATCATTCTGAAACTTGTAAAAGTCTCTGCCTTCTCATAAAAAAGGGAATGCCTCATCCTTCTGTTAAAGAAAGTAGACTATAGTGACAAAGGATAAGGATGTGGGCAGAGTGACTGGGCTGTTTCCTTGTTTTCAATGTGGCAATCCAGGTTGTTGGGAAAATAAGTGCCTTAATTTTCTGGAAATGAAATGTTGTCTTTGCTCTAAGAATGGAAAGAAAATAAATTAAGCATTATTGGTATAAGCATTCAATGTATTAAATGGGTACCATTACAAGTGAACATATCTTCTTGTTGGTTGGTTGTTTTTCTATACAATTTAAGAGAGGATGTCCTAGTAAATGGGCTATAAAACTGATGTCATACTGATGATATGCTAATTTTTCTACTCTTAGAAATCACGAGATAATTCAATATTGCTTTAAGCAAATCCAAAATAATCTGATTTTTTGGGGGGGACTGTCAATTGGTTATATAGGCCATGAAAGAAAGAACTGCCATCATTTGGCAAATAAAAATGAAGTATGTCTAAAACCTGTCATCATAGACCCTGTGTAAAACAATATTCAGAAGCTGTACAAAGAATATGTCAAGTTATTCAATCTTTATATGACAAGGTATTTCCAGCCTCTTATTTCTGATAGATAAATAAGAAAATTATTCTGGTAGTTCCCTAAATACAGACTGATTTATGATCTATAAGAAATAGCTTCATACTTATCAATGGATTAATCATTTATAAATCGATCAAATGCATTTATTTTCTTCTAATCTGTAAAATAAGCAGTTAACAAAATTGACAATCTAGAGCAGAGGGTGTCAAACTGGATTTCTTTGAGGGCTGGATCAGCATTGTAGTTCTCCTCTGTGGGCCAGCCAGGGTGGGATATGACAGATGCCTCCTGCAGTACCCTACAAGCCAAAACTGGGTATGGGGGAGGGTGCGGGCATTTTGGCTAGCAGGGTGCTGAAGGAGGCTATCCAGATCAAAAATGGGGCATGGGGGACCACACGGACACTCCTGTGCTCCATTTTGCCTGCCAAAAGCACTATAGGCCGGTCCTTTGCTATTTCCAAGCCAGCCCCGTGGACCAAATTTAAGCACCCCTTGAGTTTGACACCCCTGATCTAGAGCAGTGGTCCCCAACCCCCGGTCCGCGGACCGGTGCCGGGCCGTGGAGTACCTGGCACCGGGCCGCGCAGCGGCCGGGGGTCATGATCGCTGCAGCGGCCGACTCTTCACTCATGCAGCGCCGTCGCCGGAGGGGGGGAGCTGCGCGGAAGCACAGGAGCAAGTGAGGCGAGGAGGAAGAATCCCCCGCTACTACACCACCTCCGCCCCCTCCCCGAGTCAGCCGTCCCCTCAGTGAACGCCTCCGCCTCTTTCTCCTTTCTCGCCTCAGTCGGCTCGCCTGGAAGCGAGGCGAGGAGGGGCGGACCATGCGCTGGAAGCGGAGCCCTTGGAGGCCCTGGCGGCTTCCCCGGCGGTCGTTGCTGGCCGCTCTCTTCTTTTTCTCGCTGTCCTCCTCGCTTCCCCGCCCGGCCTTGGCTTGTGAGAAGGAACGGCGGGAAAGGTAGAGAGAGAGAGAGAGAGAGAGAGAGAACGTCGGGCAGCCGAGGGCGGGGGGGTCTTTTGAGGGGAGATGGGGGTGCGCGATTTTGGCGCCCGTGCGCCCTCCGCGGGCATGGGTGGGGGCCTGAGAGGAGTCTAACGGTAGCACAGGAAAGGGGAGGGTATGAGCGCCGCCTGAGGTGGTGAGGGGCAGTCGCCAGATTCAGGCCGCCGCTGCCGCTATTGCAGCACACGGTGGAAAAGCGGCGGTCTTGCCCACCCCTTCCCTGCCTCCCGCCCGCTCCAGTTGCCGCAGCCAGGGGTGGGGGCTCGGTGCCTGAAGTCTCTTGCCTCTCTTCCAAAATTTTGCCAACGGGCATCGGTGAAGCGCGCTCTTCCTCACAAAACACATTTCCTTTCCCCCCACGCATAGTTATTGGCGATATGGACTCTTGGAGGCTGCGCTCCCGGGTCGCGTTTCCTTTTTGCAGCCCACGAGAATGCCTGGTTCTGAGCCTCAAAAAACGAGAGTTCTCTTAAGGCTGCAAAAAAGGAATATACTTTGGTCCTTCAAGCGCTTTTCCTGTTATTTGGACATTATATATATACGTACGTACATACGTACGGTATGTATATATGCATGTATGCATGTATGCATGTATGCATGTGTGTATATATATATATATATATATATATATATATATATATATATATATATATATATATATATATATATATATATATATATATATATATATCTGTAGTCCATAATATAGTGATGATTTTAAAAAAAATTAGTTGAGCACATGGGGGCCATGATCGCCCCCCCCACCCTTGCGCGCGCTCAGCGGGCCACGGTAAAATTATCAAAGGCTGACTGGTCCGCGGCGATAAAAAGGTTGGGGACCACTGATCTAGAGGACCACAAAGCATTTTCTAGTTTGGAACATTAAATTTTGGAAAACTGTTGAATTCTATAATGGCCATATTAGCACAATGCATAGGAAAAATTGAATGTTCTGGTATTCCCTAGAATGCTTGCAATTTTGTACTGAATTGATAGGGACTACTTTCAACAGGTGACTTACTTAATGAAAGAGAATATGTCAGACCTGGAAGCCATCTTTTACCTTTTGGACTTCAGCCCCTTTCCTATTTTCCCATAGTAGAAAATGTAGAAGGCCTGAAGTTTAAAAGGTAAAACCTGACAAAATATATCTAAGTTGCCTTGTAAATTGGGACGCAGCCATTTTTTCCAGAGGTCAACCTAACTATCAAGGTCAGGATGAGAGATGGAGTTGATATGTAAAGACATAATATTTATGACCAACTTCTCTGCTGTTGATACTTTGATTAAACATTAAGATCAATCATAGCCACATACTTGGAATCCTGTGGGAATCCTGTTGATGTACTGGCTGCCAGCTACCCATTAAGGTTTGTGTCCTTCACCAGCTGTCAGGGCTGTGATGTCAGTGCTGGGATTGGAGTGTCCTTGTTTCATAGTGCTGGGACAGTTCTATTTCATGCCTAGGGGTAAGGAAGGCTCAGGAGTTCATATCCTCCATGGTATCCATATGTTTGCCCACATAGACGGGAATAGACTGGACCTTGTTTCACCACGGAATTAGATTATCTGGATATGGAAGGTATTACATCCAACCTTTTGGGATGATTAGATCATTTCCTCCATTTCTATGGAATAAAAAGACCATTGGAGGGGTCCTTCTCAGGCAACCACTGGATCCAGAAATCCCCCCAAAATTAAAATCATTTCTGTTGATAGTCTGATTACTAGAAGCAGGAGTTGATCTGAGATCTCCATGTGATTACTCCCAACTGTTTATTGATTCCAACTGACTTGTTGTTTCACTGTACAGTTTCAGGAAATCGACTATCACAGTGATAGCTAACTTTTTTCTAGGGTACCCACCCACCTGCGTATGTGTGCATGATCCCACCTGTGCATGCACATGTAATTCCCATGCACGTGTGCATGCCCCCCACAGAGGGGGAATTTTTGCCCTCCCCAGCTCTGGAGACTTTCCTGAAGCCCGAGGAGGGCAAAAACAGCCTCCCCAGCCTTCCAGAAGTCCGAAAATCAGCTATGGGCTGCCGTGCCCACAAATATCACTCTACATGCCACCTGTGGCATGCGTGCCATAGCTTCATCATCACAGGACTCTCAGAAGCAAACCCTGTGGAAGGAGATTAAAAATAAACCTTATTGAACATGGGTGATATAATGGAGACACAACAATATTTCTCTTCCCTTATATAATTGGTTTGTTCCCTAGAAGCCTTTTGGGGTGGAACAAGCAAGTAGATGTCCTCTTACCACTTTGCTTACTAATTGCAGAGTTTCTCACATTCATCAAAGGTCTGATGAAGTGGCAAGATTGACTCTTTCCGTGTTATCTGGAAATTCTTTCCACCTTAACTGCAACAAATAAATAAAATGCTGCCTAGGATGAATTCTGACATATGCTTCCATGCCCCTCATTTCTGGAGCTGGAACAGTGCACAATCAGAGGTGGGTTGCTCCCGGTTCCACCTGGTTTGGCTAAACTGGTAGTGATAATCTGACCTGGGTCACAGAACCAGCAGCGACCCAGGCTGGCCAGGCCCACGAACCAGTTCCCCGGTCTCCGTTAGCGTTGCTGGCATCTTATTTATTCGCTTTTAATAGACTTCGTGCATGCGCAGAACAATTTATAGCGAACTGCGTATGCACAAGCAATGCATGACCGCCACATGTGCGCAACCATGCAAAGCATGTGAGCGAGCGAACCAATACCGGTTCGTGTAGGAACCCACCCTTATGCACAATAGACCGAAAGTGCCAGTTGTCACTGCAGATGGATAATATCTGTAGCATTGTGATTTGTGTGATTTGCTTTTTCCTGGATTTAGGTATATTAGAAAACTATTATCCACTCAACTTTATGAAAATATGTTGAAAAAGTGAGAAGTAGTCAAGGAGAGAATATTCTAGTGTAAGCAGATTTTCTGGGCTTCCTTCATTGAGAACTAAGGCCTGGTGCAAGACAGAAATAGCATGGGATGCGCCAATGGGTAAGGTTTGTCAGGTCCTAAATGGGGGAATGTGTGTTTATGTCTATGTCTATATATCTATATCTACAGTACATCTTTATGTATCTAAATCTATATATCTATATGTATCTATCTATATATATCTATCATCTATCCATCCATCCATCCATCCATCCATCTATATTTAATGGGTACTGTATATGTATTAAAAAGAAAAAGAAAATAGTATGTAATGATGGATTCAATTGTCTGGCAAATCAACTAATATAAATTTCCTTGGTTATATATAAATATTCTTGGTTGGACTGATATTTTTTCTTATTTAAAATAAGAACACGAGTAGCATTTTAATTTTATGGAAATACATGTTATTCAATAAATGAATGCTTATTGCTATGCTATGTCAATCTTTATAAGTACCAAATTCTACATATTACAGCATAAAGTAGAAGTTCAAAAAGTATGCTTTAAAATGCATGTGCTATTCCACAATGTTTCCAATATAGTTTAGCCTTAATAAATTTTAAAAATATTTTAGATTACATTAATATGTAAATTCATAAAAAGTAATTGAATTACATTAATCAATAATTCAATTTCAACAGAAAGCCACACTGATTGCCATAATTATACAAGTAATAGATGTTATTGTGAGTAAAATGTCCTTAAGCTTATAATCTTTAAAAAAATGTTCAATATTGTTCAATACTGCAGAGAGCTATAAAAGCACACTTTCAGTCAAAAAGCCCATTTTATTTGTGGGAATTCAAGCTTTCATCCCTTTGTCAGGCTTCACATCTTGGGCTGAATAGAGATGAATATTATAAATGACTAAAGCTTACAAGTAAATGTTTTGTTTTAGAGCACTATGTAAATGCAATGTTAAATTTTATTTTTGTAATCTCTTTAATCAGAAACAAGGGAATTAGCCAGCTGTTTGAAAGTCATGTTAAGATGTAATTAAGCCTCTGATTGAATTTCTGTGCATATAAAACAGCAAAGGCTGGTTATTTGCACACAAGGCGGATCTTTTCCACTAGAATAAAAATACCAACAATAGAAGGATTATTCCAGTGTGGCTTCTAGGTTTTTCTCCATCATAAAATATAAAAAATTCTTCCTTAAAAATTACAGAATAAACAGACAAAAATATCCTGCTTGATTTATGTGTCAATCATACCATAGATTTCCTTAATGAGTGACACTAAGAACTCCTTTACATATGCTTCTCTAGTACACTAAGGAATTGCTGACTTGTCAGCTTCTCTTTTTATTTCTTGGACACACACATTACAACTAACCATGTGTGCTTTAAACATAATTTAGTAAACAGACTGTTCTGTTTATGACAGTTGTTTTTCTTTTGCGAAACTACAAAATATCTTTTTGTTGTTGTTCTTCAAGAAATACTAATAGATATTAATAATTAGTATTTTAAAAGTGCAAATCCAATCAATGTAATATAAAGTGAAATTAACGTAATACCATAAATAGACAGAATAAATATTTAAATCTGGGATTAAATGATATGAATCAAACTACAGATATTATGAATTTCACAAAAGAATTTATATGTATTTTTAATGCACTACTTATGTAATAACAACACTGGACTCAATAATAAAATTCTGTTTTATAACAAGGATAATTCAGAAAGAAAGACCTAATTCTCTGGAAAATGGTCTAATACAGTAAGATGGATGGTAACAATTGCAATGAGTAAACACATAACTTAATAGCCAGCCATAAAACACCTCGATTAACAACTAAAAGCAACATACAACCAGGAGCCATAGAAATACTATGTGTAGAACAGACAGTGCACATATTCTGGAGAAAGAGTAGTTCCATGATGCTGGGCTCGAGCATGAGCCTGAAAACTTGGAAGAATAAACCTTTGCTCCTGGTGACTCATTCAGATTGGATCTTGCAATATTTTCCTGGGAGTGGGATGTATGTATGTATGTATGTATGTATGTATGTATGTATGTATGTATGTATACACGTACACACACACACACACATATATATATGTACACACACACACACATATATATACACACACACATATATGTGTGTATATATGTGTATATATGTGTATGTATGTGTATATGTATGTATGTATATACATACACACAAGTACAGTACACACGTACACACACACACACACACACACATATTGATTTGCAATGAGTGCATCATTAGAAACACTGAAAGATCAGTTTGGGATAGATCATCATGGAGAAAATTATGTGGTTGTTAGGAGTTGGAAATAACTTGATGGTACATAACTAGTCGTAGTACATAACTAAGAGTCATAGTGGTGCAGTGATTAGAATGCAGTATTGCAGGCTAACTCTGCAACTGCCAGCAGTTCAATCCTATCCGTCCCAAAGTTGACTTAGGCTTTTTTTTATTCAAATTGGTCTGTTTATAAAGTCATGCTTTTTAAGGTTACTCGTAACCTTACAAAACTATTTTAACTGAATGCAACCACTGGTTTTTCTTATTCATTATATCAAATATTCTTTAGAATTTCAGGCAGTAATTATTGGTATTGAATATGGGACCTTAACTATGTAAAGCACATATTTCACCATTCAGTTATGGAAGAATTCTAACTGACACTGAATATGCAGCTGTTGCATGCTACTTGCCTGATCCCTTGCCACATACTGATATTCAAGAATTTGTTGTATGGTATAAAGATTTTATACATTTTCTAATAAACTAGAATTGCAAACCATAGTTTATTCTTGGTTTTAATTTTCTAAACTTTAAGAAATACAAAAGAGGTATATGATTCATAGACCATGATAATATCATACTTATTTTGATTAGCATTTCTGTTTCATAAGTTCTAATTTACTATATAAATTGGTCAAACAGAAATTCATCATGATAAACTAATAACTTTAAAAATGATTTCATTTGAAGATAGCCTTGAATGTTTATGAGTGCAATTTATTCTATTCATTCTAATTCATTTATTCTAATTTATTCTAATTTTCCTATTATAATAATTCTTTCCTGATAAAATGGTGATGAGTAACAAACAATTTTAACAAATAAATAAAATGGAAAGTCAATTGATTATATGGAAAGAAAATAATGTTTTTCCATCTGTGAAGCCTTCTATCTCATATACTGGAAATTAAAGATTTTTTTATACATACTGCATTTTTGGAGTACAGGATGCACTGGAGTACAGGTGAAACTCGAAAAATTAGAATATCGTGCAAAAGTTCATTTATTTCAGTAATGCAACTTAAAAGGTGAAACTAATGTATGAGATAGACTCATTACATGCAAAGCAAGATAGTTCAAGCCATGATTTATCATAATTGTGATGATTATGGCTTATGACTCATGAAAACCCCAAATTCACAATCTCAGAAAATTAGAATATTACATGCAATCAATAAAACAAGGATTGTACATATCAGACCTCTGAAAAGTATAAGCATGCATATGTACTCAGTACTTGGTTTGGGCTCCTTTTGCAGCAATTACTGCCTCAATGCAGCGTGGCATGGAAGCTATTAGTCTGTAGCACTGCTGAGGTGTTATAGAAGACCGGGATGCTTAAATAGCGGCCTTCAGCTCTTCTGCATTATTCTGTCTCATGTCTCTCATCTTTCTCTTGGCAATGCCCCATAGATTCTCTATGGGGTTCATGTCAGGTATGTTTGCTGGCCAATCAAGCACAGTAATCCTACGGTCCTACCTGAACCAGGTTTTGGTGCTTTTGGGAGTGAGGGCAGGTGCCATGTCCTGCTGGAAAATGAAGTCAGCATCCCCATAAAGCTTGTCTCCGAACGGAAGCATGAAGTGCTCCAAAATCTCCCGGTGGACAGCTGTGTTGACCCTGGACTTAATGAAGCACAATGGACCAACACCAGCAGATGACATGGTTCCCCTAATCAACACAGATTGTGGAAACTTCACACTGGACTTCAAGCATCTTGCAGTGTGTGCCTCTCCATTCTTCCTCCATACTCTGGGTCATTGGTTTCCAAATGAAATGCAAAAGTTGCTCTAATCAGAAAAGAGGACTTTGGACCACTGAGCAACAGATCAGGGCTGTTTTTCTTTAGCCCAGGTAAGACGCTTGTTGTTCAGGAGCAGCTTGACAAGAGGAATACGATATTTAAAGCCCATGTCCAGGATCTGTCTATGTGTGGTGGCTCTTGATGCACTGATTTCAGTCTCAATCCACTCCTTGTAAAAGTACCCAACACTTTTGAATGGCCTTTTCCTAACAATCCTCTCCAGGCTGCGGTCATCCCTGCTCCTTGTGCACCTTTTTCTTCCACACTTCTCCCTTCCACATAACTTTCTATTAATGTGCTTTGATACAGCACTTTGGGAACATCCAACTTCTTTTGCAATTACCTTTTGAGGCTTTCCCTCCTTGTGGATGGTGTCAATGATAGTTTTCTGCACAACTGTCAGGTCAGCAGTCTTTCCCATGATTGTGATTCCTACTGAACCAGACTGAGAAACTATTTAAAGGCTCAGGAACCCTTTGCATGTGTTATGGCTTAATTAGCTGATTAGGGTGGGACACTTTGAGCCTAGAATATTGCACCTTTTCACAATATTCTAATTTTCTGAGATTGTGGATTTGGGGTTTTTATGAGCTGTAAGCCATAATCATCATAATTATGACAAATCACGGCTTGAACTATCTTGCTTTGCATGTGATGAGTCTATCTCATATATTAGTTTCACCTTTTAAGTTGCATTACTGAAACAAATGAACGTTTGTACAATATTTTAATTTTTCGAGTTTCACCTGTATAAGATGCACCAAGGTTTTGAAGAGGCAAGTTAAAAAAAAAGTTTTTGCACTCTGCAAACCTACCAAAAAGGGCCCATTTTTCACAAAAACAGGCCCTTTTTTTAAAAAAAAGAGGCATGAATTATTTTTAGGAGGCTTGTAGAGTGCTTCTGGGGGGTGGGGGTGGGAGCTAAAATGAGCAAAAAATGGTCCCGTTTCCCCCCCCCAAAAAATTGCATGCATAGCCTTTAGGAGGCTTACAGAATGCTCCTGGGGGCTGGGGGGAAAAGTGAGCAAAAAACAGCCCATTCCTTGCTCATCTCTGCCCTCCCCAACCCCCAGGAGCTCTCTGAAAGCCTCCATAAGGCTATCCACAACCATTTTGGTAAAGGGGCAAGGCTTCGGGAGGCAAAAAATGCTGTATTCAGTGTATAAGATGCACGCAGATTTTCAGCCTCTTTTTTGATGGAAAAAGTTGTGTCTTATACTCTGAAAAATACGATATATGTCAAAACTCAAATTAAAAGGTAAAGAAACAATCTTATTTATGAGGCAATATTTTCAGATACATGCATTTCAATAGAAAGATAGGTTATTATTAAAAATAGATTCTTATTATTTTTTTCCTGTATTTAGCATTTTTTCTCTAACATCCATTCTTTTATTACTTAAAAGTACACTTTATTTGCTTGCCCCTCTTCCTCTTCATTTCAGAAATGTGCAATACTAGTGTTCCATTCTTTATTCCTGTTTTCTGTGTCATGACAACTATGTAAGAATTTCTATCACTAAAAAGTAATTCTTGTTGGAATGGAATAGCAGTATAGCAGCTATTAAGTCACAGCATTCCTTACCGTTTATAGAGCCATATGACATTGTTAATCAGTGTCAGGATGCTATTCATTTAGAGGAGCGACATTAACTGAATAAGGAAAACAGCAGTAGTTTTATTTCATTTTATACATTTGCTATATTTCATGAAAATGATGTGTACTAGTTTCTGCAAATTCTTTTCTTACCAGAAATGACCTGACCTGCATATCTTAAACAAAGTTAAAGCCATAAAACTGCATCACCCTGAGGTATTCACATTTCAAATATGTCAAATGAATTTAAATATATATTTGATTTTTTTAAAATCAATATAGAATTAATCTCCACTAAAAATCAATAGGTGACAGATTTCTTCAAGATAAGTAGACATACAGAGAGAAGGAAAGGATATGCTAAAAAATTCTATGTAGCGTAAGCTGTAGGGATGACTGAGTTTGCATAGCATCATCTTGTAGGAGGCCGTTTTTATACATTTTTGCACATCCACAGTATTTTTAAAGCAATTTTCTTGTATTACATTTTATTATTATTTCTTGTATTATATTGTAATACATTTTAGTATTACTCTCTCAATAGCATATTGTTGTGAATAGAATGTTATTGAAAGTTATATTCTACAGCTATAGAAATATATATCTTTCTAAATTCAAATTTTCTTTACAAAAAGTGACAAATTGTTTGTATGAGCCATATATTTTTGGCACCTTATATCATAAAAAAATGAAAAAGTAAGATAAAAGATTGGTAAATACGTTAAAGCAAACCACACTTCATAAAATTTTAAGAATCAATTACTGATATGCATAGGAAATAGAAAGAGGGGAGAGTTAGAGAAGAAGAGCATGTGTAGATAATTTGGAAATGAAGATAAGCTATCAAGGAAAGTTAAAGCTGAGGAAAAGCTAAAGGTTGCTAATGTATTCTAACAGCTCATCAGCTGCTCAGTGAAGACTGCAAAGAGCTAACAAAGAAAAGTCAGAGCTACATGGCTCCTATTCTGACCATTATAATAAGAGGAAATATATTCTACTGGGTATTTCCAAAGAACAGAACTGAATCTTGAAACTGACCAAAAATAGTCTTGTAATACCTAGAAATTTAAATAATCAGAATAAAATGAATTGCATTTTCAAATATTGAAGGGACCTTGATAAGATAAATGAATTATCAAATGATTCCTATGTTAAGAAATAAGATAAAGAAGATTCCAGAGAATTGCAGAACTAATTAGTATCTTGGAAGATATCAGATCAGAATATAGTATAGTGTAGCATAGTAATAATCATAAAGTTAGCAAGTTGCTGTCAGGAACAAGCCTCGCCAAAACACAGAAGCTAGTTTTAAACTGGCAAATTTATTGACATTTTGAAGGCATTTTATAAATACAAACATGAAAAATAGCTGGTTAATTTTTTTTATTCAAAATATATCTATCAAAGATTTCTCCTTAGAGTAGAAAAGAATCCTTTCCCTAGGCATAAATCAGAGCATCATCTTAAGAAGATTTATAGTAGTAAGATTGCAAGAATTTCCAGTATTAAATTACTTGCCTTTTTTCTTCATCCTGTTAAATCATGTCCAGTTTTCAGAGACTGCATAGAGAAGTGCCTGAATTTTTCATGGCAATATTTTTCCCATTGGCTTGCCATTGCCTCCTTCCTAGGGCTGTTTGTCCAAAGTCACCCTTTTGGCTTAGTGCCCCAAGCAGGACTAGAATTATATGTCTTTCGCTATCTAACCTGATACAACTATAATTCCTAAGACATTTAGGGAAGAGACTTGTATAGTATCTTTCTAACATTTTTATAACAAAGAATTCAATCTTTTACCAATAATTTATACTCTTGCAAGATTCTATTTACAAAA